>NC_084754.1:35469875-35472375 GCF_033978785.1 Entelurus aequoreus | reverse complement strand
TGAGAGACAATTTTGTGGAGCATCTGCAGGTTCAGGGGCGCCTCAGCACCAGCAGCCTAAATCCATACAACCTCAGAGACCTCGCAGAGTGGCTCAAGGTGAAGGCAGAAGCTCAGAGACTGTCCGCAAAAATGGCACAGCGCCATCGAGCTGAAGGAGCACCGCCTGCCAATCGAGACAGACCTGTTCCTTCTCCCCGGCCTCGGACTCGGCCTGTTTCTGTGTATCACGGCGCAGACCAGCCCAAATCAGCCGAAACGACTCGGCCAGCAGCTAGGCAACAAAAGTTTAAAAGGATGTGTCTCTTCTGCAAGAGTACAGAGCACTACTTGTCGCAGTGTCCAGACATTATTCAATGCTCAACACAGGAAATTGAGAAGTGGATAGCAGGCGGAAAGCGCTGTCGTAACTGTGGCCGTACTAACCACGATGAAGAGAGCTGCACATTAAAGAAACCTTGCAGTGAGTGTCAGGAGATCCACCTGAGAGTGCTGCATGACATCACCAGGCCGGGCCCCCAAATCTTCCTCATCACACCCAAAGACTGCACCTCAGCGGCTAACTCGATGCAGGGAGGGAAAGTATACCTCAAGGTGGTGCCAATCATTATCAGTCATGGGACCAGATCACTGCAGACCTATGCAATCCTCGATGATGGAGCTGAACGCACCATAATACTCCCAGCTGCAGTTCGAGACCTGAAGCTCAGGGGCAGAGCAGAGTCCCTCACCCTGCGGACTGTTCGTCAGGATGTGGTTCACCTCACTGGAGCATCAGTTGACTTTCATGTAGCTTCTCCAGCATCACCATCACAGCAGCATTTGGTTGAGAGGGCCTACACAGCAGGTCGACTCACCCTGACAGAGCAATCCTATCCAATAGCAGCGCTCCAGAGACGCTACCATCACCTGAGAGGATTACAACTGCAGAGCTTCAATAAGGTGCAACCACTGCTGCTCCTTGGTGCAGATTACACTCACCTGATCACTGCTACAGAACCTGTGAGGTTTGGCCCAAAGGGAGGACCCGTAGCTATCCATACAGCACTCGGCTGGACGCTTCAAGGCCCAGATGGTTCCCAGTCCCCCGCTGCATCATGCTACTACACCGCCTTCAAGCCTACACCAGATGACATCTACCAACAAGTCGAACGCCTCTGGCAGCTTGATGTGCTCCCATTCCGTAGCGAGCGGCTAGCAGTGCGGTCTCGCCTGGACCAGGAAGCGGTGAGCGTCTTGGAAGCACGCACTAAGAGAGTGAAGGTTGGTGACACACTTCGCTACACTACACCCCTGCTCCGGATAAAAGGTGCACCACCACTAAAAGCAGATGTTGAAGCAGTGATGCCAAAGCTACGCAGTACAGAGAGACGACTGCTTAAAGACACTGTCAAAGCTAAAATATATGAAGCAGAGATCCAGAAGCTTATAGATGGTGGGTGTGTCACAAAGCTCCAGGAGGGAGAGGGAAACAGCTCCAGAGAGTCATGGTTCATACCTCATCACCTCGTCTATCATAATGGCAAACATCGCCTTGTCTTTGACTGCTCCTTTAATCATGGTGGTCTCTCTCTCAATGAGCAGCTTCTCCCAGGTCCAACCCTCGGCCCATCTCTCATCGGGGTCCTCCTGCGGTTCCGCCAGCACGCTGTCGCCATCAGTGGAGATATCCGAGCCATGTTCCACCAAGTTCGGCTGCTACCGGAGGACCAGCCGTTGCTGAGGTTTGTTTGGAGAAACCTGCAAAGGGAGAAACAGCCTGACGTATACCAATGGCAGGTCTTGCCATTTGGTACCACAAGCAGCCCGTGTTGTGCAACATTTGCCCTGCAAAAACATGTAAAAGAATGTGCTGCAGGAAATGAAGACATCCTGCAGTCCATCGAACAGTCTTTCTACGTGGACAACTGTCTGCAGAGCCTGTCAACGACTGAGTCAGCCAAGCTCCTGGTGGACAAGATGCGACAATGTCTGGCCTCAGGAGGATTTGAGATTCGACAGTGGGCAAGTAACTTCTCATGTGTTGTCTCCCACTTGCCTTCCAGTGCCCGATCTGAAAGCACAGAGCTGTGGCTGGCCGAGAAATGCAACGATCCACAGGAGCCAGCCCTTGGTCTGCGGTGGTATTGTCCAACTGATCGGCTTGGTTTCAAGCCAAAGCCCCCAGAGAGTGAGACCCCTACTATGCGGTACATCTATAAGGTACTCGCCCGCCAGTATGATCCGATCGGGATCATTATCCCGTACACTACACGAGCCAAGATTCTCGTCCAGAGACTGTGGGCAAAGAAGAGGAGCTGGGACGACCCGAATCTCCCTCCTGACATCCTCCAGGCCTGGTCCAGCTGGGAGAGAGAACTCCCCGAGCTGGCCAACATCTCCATCCCTCGGACCTATGCACCATTGGAGCTTGCTACCGACACCACAGAGTATACTCTCCACGTCTTCTGTGACTCCTCTGAGCAAGCCTACGGGTCAGTGGCATATCTCACCACAAGAAC
>NC_084754.1:35274875-35462375 GCF_033978785.1 Entelurus aequoreus | reverse complement strand
GAATTCAAACTGTACACACCCTCACCCCCCACTCTGCGCTCATGCGCACCTTGGTGCTGATAGTCCCTCCCAGTACCCTCCTCCCTGGAAGTGCGCAACATCGTGCACGAGAGCTGTCGGTGCACACGCTGAGGTTGTTCACAGCCGGAAGTTGCATCGAAGGGACCCCCTAATCCAGATTTTGTAGCAGACGTTGCCACGTAAAAGGATACACTGAAAAAATAGGGTAATGGAACATTAGATGACCTGTCTAGAAGGAAAACAGCCATTTGCGCGTCCAACGTTAGTCCAAGACTTGCCCGCAATGCCCTCCATCTTGAATACGTCGGACGAATATTTATTTGAATTTTGGCTCTTCTTTGTTTTTTTTCGGTGTCTTTTCTTCCTCTGATTTCCTCTTTTTGGGTGTTTTAAACAAGCGCAGGTATTGCGATCTATATATATATATATATATATATATATATATATATATATATATATATATATATATATATATATATATATATATATATATATATATATATATATATATATATATATATATATATATATATATATATATATATATACATATATATATATATATATATATATATATATATATATGTGTGTGTGTGTGTGTGTGTGTGTGTGTGTGTGTGTGTGTGTATGTATATATATATATATATATATATATATATATGTATAGATATATATATAAATATATATATATATGTATATATATATATATATGGTAACTAAGGCTGCAGCTAACGATTATTTTTCTATCGATTAATCTATAGATTATTTTCCGATTAATCTATAGATTATTTTTCCTTTTACCGATTATTTTTTTATTCAAAATGAAGATGAAAAAATAAATGTAGGCCCGTTTTTTCAAAAGGCATGGCTTTTATTTACAAAAAAAAAGAAGTATGGCCACTCAGTCAACATTGACAACAACATGACTAAATATTCTGTAACAATGTAAACATTTAAAACTTTTAACATTTAACAAAATTAAAAGTAGCTTATTTGCTTTTTAATGTGCAAATATAAAAGTCAACATCCAGTGCAAATCTTAATATTCTGCAATAGTATAAGCATTTCAAAAGTAAAAGTATTGCTTATTTTGCTTTAAAATGTGCAAAAATAAAGATAAACATCCAATACAAAAAAGTGCAAAACGAAATATTCTGTAACAACAGTGTAAACATTTCAACAAAAGTGAAAGTATTGCTTATTTGCTAAAATGTGCAAAAATAAAGATAAACATCCAATACAAAAAAGTGCCAATCTAAATATTCTGGAGCACTGTAAACATTAAGTATCCATCCATCTTCTTCCGCTTATCCGAGGTCGGGTCGCGGGGGCAGCAGCCTAAGCAGGGAAGCCCAGACTTCCCTCTCCCCAGCCACTTCGTCTAGCTCTTCCCGGGGGATCCTGAGGCGTTCCCAGGCCAGCCGGGAGACATAGTCTTCCCAACGTGTCCTGGGTCTTCCCCGTGGCCTCCTACCGGTCGGACGTGCCCTAAACACCTCCCTAGGGAGGCGTTCGGGTGGCATCCTGACCAGATGCCCGAACCACCTCATCTGGCTCCTCTCGATGTGGAGGAGCAGTGGCTTTACTTTGAGCCCCTCCCGGATGACAGAGCTTCTCACCCTATCTCTAAGGGAGAGACCCGCCACCCGGCGGAGGAAACTCATTTCGGCCGCTTGTACCCGTGATCTTGTCCTTTCGGTCATAACCCAAAGCTCATGACCATAGGTGAGGATGGGAACGTAGATCGACCGGTAAATTGAGAGCTTTGCCTTGCGGCTCAGCTCCTTCTTCACCACAACGGACCGATACAGCGCCCGCATTACTGAAGACGCCGCACCGATCCGCCTGTCGATCTCACGAACCACTCTTCCCTCACTCGTGAACAAGACTCCGAGGTACTTGAACTCCTCCACTTGGGGCAAGACATTGAGACATTGAGACATTAAGTATTGCTTTTAAAATGTGCAAAATAAACATCCAGTCCAACACAGTACACAATAACCAATTCTACTCATTCCAGTGAGTGTCTAACAGTTGTAATGAAGAAAGGTTAGCATGTCTACATGTTTGGTTCTTTTCTTGTTTACAATATTCCCAGCAGCTGAAAATAGGCGCTCAGAAGGGGTCAATGTGGCTGGAACTGAGAGGTAATTAGCCTTCACCTCAAGCCAGGATTGCGAGTGAGCTGAGCTGCAGTTTAAGTTTCTAGAAGGTCAACGGGCTCATAGTGATGTTACTAGTAGTTGACTGGGAGGTGTTTATTATCATTTGGGGAGAGTCCGCTGCCTGATGCTCACCTGCTAAACAGCTATCTGCTCCACGCTGAAGCGCTGACTACATGCGCTCTGAATACGTACTGCTGATTGGCTGATAATGCTGCGTGTGTACCAATCAGATGGTTGTGTGGGTGGGACAATGCTGTGTGCTGAGACAGGCAGACGGAGCAAAGCAGCTTGTTAAGACTTTAGCTTTAGCTTAGAAACTCGTTCGGTACACCCGTACCGAACCGAAAGCCCCGTACCGAAACGGTTCAATACAAAACACGTACCGTTACACCCCTAGCAGATACAAATGACACATTCATGTTTTTGTGTAATGATGACAACGTATGCTCGCGCGGACGATTGACTAGTTGATGGTTTTCTTTTCAAATGTTCGTTCATAGCCGTTGTGCTGCTATGATAGGCCATTTCCGCTCGACACACTGTGCATACAACAACATTATTAGGCCGTTTATTGAAATACTCCCACACTTTTGACCACTTTTGGCATGCTTTTCCCCCCTCGCTCGCACCGCTCGCATCGTCTTCTTTGATCGTCTGCTTTGCGCTTCGCCATGACGGTAGTGTGACGTCATTATGCGACGCGTCGACGCGCAAAAACGGCGTCGACGTATTTACGTAACCGATGACGTCGACTATGTCGACGCGTCGTTTCAGCCTTAATGGTAACACTTTAGTATGGGGAACATATTCACCATTAATGAGTTGCTTATTAACATGCACATTAGTAACATATTGGCTCTTAATTAGTCATTATTAAGTACTTATGAATGCCTTATTATACAACCAGTAAGCTGCGATGAGGTGGCGACTTGTCCAGGGTGTACCCCGCCTTCCGCCCGATTGTAGCTGAGATAGGCTCCAGCGCCCCCCGCGACCCAGAAGGGAATAAGCGGTAGAAAATGGATGGATGGATGGACAACCAGTAAGCCGGTAACATTTTAGTATGGGGAACATATTCACCATTACTAACCCTAACTCTAACCCTAACCAAATAACTCTAAAATATATATATATATATATATATATATATATATATATATATATATATATATATATATATATATATATATATATATATATATATATATATATATATATATATATTTATGTAATTTTGAATGTATAACTTTTACACTATATTATTTTGAAGTTTTAGCGGATGTGATGTAAATTAATTTCCGGTTCTCTCTATCACAAGCTAACGAGCATAGATCTTGAACATGTACCCGCCATAAAATGAAGAAAAAGAAGAATCTTGAACATGATTAGAGGGATTTTTCGACAGGTAATTGGAGCACGCTCAACTTTTAAAAACTTAAAACCACGATAGTATATTTTGATATTGATGTTTTTTCTGTCTTGTGGAATACTTGGAAGGACGTCGAAGATGTTTTTGAACTATGTTATCTGCCAAACTTTCACAAGAGAAGACAATTGAGATGAGGGAGGAGAGGCCTAAGCAGGTAAGAAAGTTTGGACATCAAGAAATTGCGCGTGTCTCTGCACTGCTCAGAATACTGTGCTTGATAACTTTTAAAAACTATTTTAAACGCAGGTTTTTATTGCTTATTTGTTGTTTTAGCACGCAACAGTTGACCTGTACTGAAATATGTGAAGAAAAAGACGTGGGTTATGTGTATGACACAGCACTGACCTCTAGTGATGGGATCGGCAGTTCTTTTGACTGTACTGAATCACTAGAATCAGTTCCTTAAATTGATTCGTTCAAAAAATTTGTTCACCGAATCCCCCCGCCCCCCCCCAAAAAAAAAAATAGGAGGGGGCGTGCGTAGTACAGTACAGTGCAGACATTCGCGGGAGAAGCAGCAAATAGGGTGAACGCGAGTCCCTACACAGTAGTGATGGGATCGGCAGTTCTTTTGACTGTACTGAATCACTAGAATCAGTGACTGACACAGTGCCACAGTCAGCACAGTTCAGTTCTGTGTGCAGGTCGGCGAATCATGAGTCAGTCAGTAACAGCTTCCCCAGCGGGAGATCTCGGTGTGTGTCAGTTCGCGAACGACACAAGCCCTCAGCACCCAATGAACGACGCGCACAGTGACCGAACGAGAGCCTCAATGTGACGTCCTCCTCCGCGACACAGTCAGTTCTCTGTGTCAGTAGGTTCGCGAGTCCTGATTCTGAATGAGTGAGTGAGTGCAGCGCGAACCTGAATCACGTCCTCAGCGACAACCAGTCAGTTCTTGTAGGGTCGTGAGCTACAGTTCTGTGGGCCAGAGGGCGACAGACGTGAATCGCTCTCTGCCCTGACAGACTCCCTTTGACGTTCGCAAACAGACATTGCAGCTGTAGTAGAGATTTTGTTACTTTTAAAAACACTATGTGTGCGTTTCCGGCCTGTCCAATAAACAAAGTGTGACTAAATGTCTTGGTTGTTAAATATGTTTTATTGCACTGAAATGAAAATAAGAAATAAATAAAAGTGGGAAATAAAAAAAATAGTAATAGCCTACTAAAATGCTTGCAATCAACAGTTAAATAAATAGGCCTCGTTTGTTTAGTGCAAAAACAAATATTAAATTAAGAAACCCTTAACAAATGCCAACATAAAAACTAAATGTTCTGTAGCAAAGAAAATGTAAACTTAAATATGCAAACAAAAAGAAAATAAATACCTTCAAAATAAAACAAATAAATTAAGAGCCAGAAATGCCAACATAAAAACTAAATGTTCTGTAGCCTACGTTTAAAAATATAACACAGAAAATATCAACTTAAATGTGCAAACAAAAAGAAAATAAATAGGCTTCCTTAAATAAAACAAAACAAATATTAAACCAAGTACCAGAAATGCCAACATTAAAACAAAAATTTCTGTAGCTTACATTTAAAAATATAAAAATGGAAATATCAACTTAAATATGCAATAAAAAATTAAATAAATAGCTTAAATAATATAAAAATCAAGAAACTAAACACACACACAGACACACACACCAAAAGTGTCAAACAAAGGAAAGATTGTCCTTGCACATTATGTTCTCTTTCAAGGTATTTTCGTCCAAAGATTTTGTACCGTTTTATTTTAAATCTTCTCAAAACAGCCTGCCCTACACTTTACCCCCCACCCCTCCCCCTCGCGTCGCTGCTGCTCAGCCTTGCCCTGCCTGCACTGAGTTTCTTTCTGTCTCCTCTACTCTCATAACTTTATGTGTTGAGATAATGGGGACGGGGCGCGTCTGTGTGTTTGTTTTCATGTGGCTTGAGTCAACATTAGCCGTTAGCTTGGAGAATGAATGGAGAACGGATGCCAATGGCATAAAACATTTCCCCGCGACGGGAGGAGAATCACTCGCGGCATTGGGGCAAGCAGAGCAGAGAGCGAGAGCGTTGTCGTTCACTGAGTGATTGATGTCGTTAATCCGCGGTGAACGAATCGTTCGCTCAGTCCCTCCCCCCACCCCCATGATGAGTAGCTGGCTGCGTCGTTCGCCGACGTCGAGGGTTCAGTGAGTCACAGAATGCGCCAGTTCCACTCATACCGGCATGGTCGCGGCGGAGCTCAACTGAACTGAGAAAGGAACGAATCAGTTCATGAAGTGATTCGGTTCAGTACGTTCACTCAAAAGATTCGTTCATTCGAACGAATCATTCGCGAATGACACAACACTACTGACCTCTAGTGTTGTCTTGGTAGAATAGCATCTTTGATGTTAGTGGCAGAGCTAATCTGTGACGTCACTGCATTGATTTCACACAAATAATTGCTTTTTGTTACTGTGAATGTGGGTGATTAGAAAAATACATGGCCAATAGTTAGTTATTAATTACTATTACCTGTTTTACATGTTTGTAGCAGCATAGGGAGAACACGTTCGAGTTTAACCAACTGGGTTGTGGTTGCCAACCCACAATGCATGGCGGTTTGGTCACATGATGAGGCGGAAGTGTAAATGTATCTACAGTATTACATGCCAACAATACAGCTATGTCAGGGGTGGGCAATTAATTTTTACCGGGGGCCGCATGAGCAACCTGAGCACTGCTGGGGGGCCACACTGACAATATTTCAATTAAATTTTGCTCAAATTATTTTTGATATACCGTAAGATAGATAATAATAATAATAATATTTGCATTTAACCTAACTTATCTTTATACAAAAGCAGATGGCTTTTGATGGTTTTATTTTTAACACTTTCTTACACAACACTTCCTGATGTATATTACAATACAAAAATTTCAATTTCTGTCACTTTATCCTGCATCCTCTTTGTTGTAAAACCTTTATTTAACCAGATAAGAAAACATTGTGAACGTAGCACGCCTGTAAGGTGATTGGCGAAGAAGGAGGAAGCGTTGCTGTTGCGGAAATGAGGAGTGAGGATTGGTTTTCCTTTTGGAAAGAACGAGATAAGTTGAGCAGTGTTAGTATAGCATGCTCAATAAAAGTTTAAAAAGTGCATCAGACTTGGTGTGCACTTCTTCTGGACGCTACAATTGATGTCAGAAGTGGGATGAAATGCCTCCCAGTTCGCCTTGCCATCAAACCTGGGAGTCTTCATTGAGGGCGGAATTCCCCCCGTGGCAAGCAGCGTGGCTGCACCTGTAAACTCTCTCTCTCTCTCTCTCTCTCGCTCTCTGTCTCTCTCACTCTCTGCGGCGAGCTCCTCACGTGGCACGTACCTCCCGATGACGTAGCACACAAACAGTGCAGTATGCGCAAAGTTTTACTTCTGACACCAATTGTAGCGTCCAGAAGAAGTGCACATCAAGTCTGACGCTCTTTTTAAACTTTTATTGAGCAAGCTATACTAACACAGCTCAACATATCTCGTTCCTTCCACACGCACGTCTCCTCACTCCTCATTTACGCAACTCAAGAAGACAACATCTACTTCAGCAGGTTGTTACACTATATTCTTTAAACACAGCAACGTGTGTACCACAAATAAGCACACAGCTTTACCTTAACTTGTCTTGTTGAAAACACGCCATTCGTCATCAACTTTTCTCTTTTTAGTCGCTGTGCGCCTTCCCTCACAGGACATACGCACAATAACACTTTTCAAAATAAAAGCAGCACAGTTGTATTGCACGCACGACAAAGATGTTTTTTTAAATTTATTTTGTAATTTGAGATTGCCGCTGCGCGCACGAGCATACGTCCACACGGAAGTAATACAAATAACGCTTTTCAAAACAAAAGCAGCACCGTTGTATTGCACACTCGAAATAGATGCTTTTTAAAATTTATTTTGTAATTTATAATTGGCCTCACGCGGGCCGGACAGGGACGTACAAAGGGCCGGATGCGGCCCGCGGGCCGCACAATGCCCAGGTCTGAGCTATGTAATAACATGCAAAGGCTTTGTATCTTTGTGGTACGGTAGCCATCCAGATATGTATGCATGTCGATACAAATACAATTACATATTGATGCATGTGTATAAAGACGTGTTTGGCTCATAGACCTTAAGATAAGAATACACTGCATTGTTCGTGTCATTCTTTTGTCTTTATCAGGTGCTCAGAGTTGCAGTCATCATACTAGTAAATCATCCCGAATTCCCAAGGATAGTTTAACATGTTGTAAATTTAAACGTATGTAGAGCATGGAAGTTGAAACGGTCGTATGAAAGCTGCTTGAAACCCGCACGCATGCGTGGTGTTGACTTCCACGTACAAGCTTTTTATATTTAACTGTTTTTTCACCTCTGTATTTTATGTATTTTAACACAGACATGGTGCTTTATAATTTATGTTTTACAATAAGTAAACCAGATTGATATATCAATTTCAAGCATCACATCAATCCTTAGTGGGTGACAGAGTACTTTGTATGATGGACTCCCATCATGCATTGTGGTGCTCAGGTCGTTTTATAAGTAAATTTTAGCTTAATACGAGGGAAACGAACATTTTTATATTAGACAGCGGTGGTGTAAGACGATTCGGAGAATTTTACATTTTGACTCATGAATCGATGTTACTGTAGACGTTGTGCTGGATAATGACCTCCCCGAAGTGAACCTTTCATCGGTAGCTTTGCGCAGTGGCAGTATTGTAGCCTATGAGGTCTATCCGAGGCGCGAGTATTGCTAGTTGAAAGCTTTACCCAATATGACGACCTGAAATATGATTGGCTATGAAAATTTTTGACGGTCTCTACGGAGACTACTTAACATGTTCAAAACAATATAATCAATTCCAATATGTTATGGGCATACGACCAGAAATGCAGCATAATTTTGCAGACATCTTCTACAAACGTTTCGTAGGCACAACTATTTGGATTGATTAATTGAAAGTCAGACTATGTTTCCTGGCTGGCCTGGGGACGCCTCAGGATCCCCCGGGAAGAGCTGGACGAAGTGGCTGGGGAGAGGAAAGTCTGGGCTTCCCTGCTTAGGCTGCTGCCCCCGCGACCCGACCTCGGATAAGCGGAAGAATGGATGGATGGAGGTCCGTTCTGAGCCCTTCAAAAAAATCCTTGATTTTACACACGTTATTTTTTAACATATAGTTTTCATCAAGTATGCAGTCACTCGTGTCAGTATGAAAACAAAAAGTATGAACAATAAAAGCAACATGTACACACCAATATTAACACAACTGGTGAGAATTATTTTGAAAAATTGATAATATTCCAATTTGGTTTTTGTTATCTCAAACATTCCACAAGATGGTGCCATTTCCCCGTTCTTTATCTCTTTCTAATTCTAAACAGAGCGGGCAAAAAGCTCTGGTACTTCAATGCTTGTGTCACCAGGCAGAATTCAAACTGAAATTGATGCTCCATTAAAAAGTACTTAAATTGATTCAGACCAAGTTTAGCTGGCGGCTTTTGGCTAAAATAATAGTTCGATATTTTTCACACAACTTGGTCTCACACTTGTTAGCTAAAAAGCTAACGATTTTACAGAGTTGAGACTGCATCCTCCAGATGTCCACCAACAAGACATCAAACTTGACATTTAGAAGATGTAAAAGTTGAAACAAAGTTTCAGTATGTGACCCTGCAGAAAAAGTAATACCTCCACTAGTAAAACCAGATATACCTTTGAGGTGTGGTGGGGTGAGTGCCACCCTGTCCAATTTCCACTGAGGCTACTATCAAATCAGGCTGTTGGTTAAGATTATCTTGATGTTACCAGGAAAATCAGTCTCCGTAGAGCTAGTGTCTCTTAACTGGTAGCTTACGAACTACGAGTAACATGCCAGGTGATTTTGAGTAGCTCACCAAGGGTCAAACTCACATTTGCTCAAACTGTCAGTACTTGTATGATAACTGTTCAATCCTAGAATAGTAATCACAAATGACCACAAAATAGCACAAGGACAATGACTGCACTGTTTTGAGTGGAGTTCTGCTTCCTAATCAAAGGACATTCAAATGTTGCCAGTTATATAAATAAAACACAACATCTTTTATTTTGTCAAAGTAGCTCTAATAGTTTATAAAAAAAAGTAACTAGCAAGAAATGCATAGTGAAATACAGGATGTACAAAATTGATGAACACATTTTCTGTTATTGATTTCCCTTTATACAAAATGAGTGAGTAAGGTTCGGATACAAGCATTGCGTTAATGTTCTGGCAAAAAAAGCTTATTTGTTTTGTTTGAATTGATATAAGCATAGAAATAAATGTTAAAACATCATTGATTTTAATTTTGTAGATCTTAGATGTAAAAAAAAAAAAAGGGTGGAGATCACTGCTGTAGAGACTATCAAAATCTTAGAGCTGATTATATTTCAAATTATCAAGGCAAAGTATTGGGTAAATTTTCAACTAGCATTACTCATTCCTCAGATTAACATCATGGGCTATGATACTGCCACCGCACAAAGATACCAAATGAATGTTCAAGAGGATTAAGTCATTAGCAAGCCTACATTTCACAGTTATGGTACTTAGTACAGATCACTCATTCATGAAAATTCTCGGGCTAGCACAAAAACTTTATCAATATCTATTAGTTTTATCCTTCTAACACAGATGCGCTGAACATGATGTTTATTTGTTATCATTCAGTCAACATTTTTTTTTGACTAGTATAAAAGTACTGTCTCGGGCACAGGTGTCAAACTCAAAGCCCTAGGGCCAGATCTGGCCCGCCACATCGTTTTAGAAGAAATATTGTGAGTCAGTCACTTAATTTTTCTTACTAAACATATTTTATTTTGATATAAACGTTGCATATAGGCATCAATTGCATATAAGTTGACTGTAATGATACCTGATCATGCAACAAACCTAATATTAACATGGATTTAAAAGTAAATGTTTCAAAATAAAATACTGTGTTAGCTTGTCACTCTGTTTTATGATTTCAAAGCAAGTTATCAATTTGGATCAAAAATATGACAAATGTATATGCAACTGTGTAATAATTAGCACTGTCAAATGTATTGTTTTTTAAATCAAACTAAGCACAGATTTTAATTTGGATTAATCATGATTAATCCCAGGTTATTACTAGATAGCATATTTTCAGTTATCTTAAAAAAGTCCAATATTCCAACGTCCTGTATGACATTCTGACATCAAAGTTATTTACTTTGATGTCAGAATGTCATACAGGACATTTTTGGAAATGTTTTACTTGAAATGCCTGCAGCCTGCAGTTCATTTGCTCAAAACTTGGTAAGACTTTTATCTTGAGTCCAGTCAGGAGTCGCCTCACTCACTCATCTTTGCACTGCGTATACATTCACCTGATCACTGACCGTATCAGGTAACCATCCGTGGTTGAGGTAAAGCAGCATGTACGGCGTGATAAAGGTGTATTACCATGATTTATGCACATTTTTTTGTGATTATTAGGCAATCATAGAGTATAATTACTATTAGGGCTGGGTCGATGAAATTACATCAATATATATCGTGACAGACACATAATTGATTGATATGTTGGATAAAACATTCGACATATAGTTATATTTTGGGGTTGGAAGAAACCAGGAATTATGAAACAAGATTCGTTGCATGAAGTCACTCGGTTACCTCTGGGGACCCAGCTAAACAGAAAACAGGAAGTGTCACTGAGCAATGGGAGGGACATGCTAAAATCCAATCAGGTAACAGTATACACCGAGTTTGGCTGCGCCGTCTTTCTGTCTCGCTGTGGATTCTCTGCATGGAGTGAGAAGAGAAAGTGTCATATTTTGATATAGCAACTCAATAACATAAACTTGTCTTTAATTTTGTTGGTTTTAATGCAGACGGTGCGGCAACATCCTGACACTTCCAATGTGTCCGTTTAATGAGTAGCTTGCCAAATTATTCTGTGTCTTGTTCAATAGCTTATACACTACTGCCATCTAGTGTCTCAAATCTGCAACTACCTTCAAATGTACTGCATATATTTTACCACCTGGCTACCAGACACTAACCTGACTCTCGCCAGACCCTTGTAGTTCGCTGAGCTCCACACAAGGGTCTGGGCTCGAAGGCATTGCAAACTCCTTCCAGATAGCAAAAAATAATGAACCAATCAAGGGGCCAATACAACTGTAGTATTGATATTTGTAATTCATTTGGCATTATTTAATGCTTGAAAATGTTTAATTTAGGCCGTCAAAGAGCCATATGTCCCAACAGACAAAGTGTACGCTGTTAGTGTTCTGATAGCTAATAGAGACGTGATATTCACGAACGAGTCAAGTCTTTTGAACGGCTGTTTCAAGTGAACCGATTTTTTATGCAAATTGCCCACGCTGCCCTCTCAGAATCAGAATCAAAATCAGCTTTATTGGCTTTTTATATTGAAGGAGTAATGACATCACAGAGTTGGAGTCATCCACATTTGTCTTAATCACGTGAAGTAGACGGTTAACTTAGTGGAGGAGTTTTACCTAAGATATTCTTTAACGAAATAAAAATTATATAAGCATCATAATGTATATTGTAACAGTAATCACTTCTGGAAAAAAACGTACGTGTGTGCTGTCTGTACCTTATAATCAGGTATTTTAGTAAATAAAACCCCTCCAGATCCAACCACAGGATTTAGAGAAAGGAGGGGTGAGCAGAGCCCACGAAGGAGCCTCCTCATTGACTTACGCCAATGTTTTTAGTAAAACACGGCTGCCGAACACCCACCTAGAAAGATCACAATACCTGTGCTTGCTTAAAACACCCAAAAAGAGGAAATCAGAGTGTGAAGTGAATTACATTTATATAGCGCTTTTTCTCAAGTGACTCAAAACGCTTTACATTGTGAAACCCAATATCTAAGTTATATTTAAACCAGTGTGGGTGGCACTGGGAGCAGGTGGGTAAAGTGTCTTGCCCAAGGACACAACGGCAGTGACTAGGATGGCGGAAGCGGGGATCGAACCTGCAACCCTCAATTTGCTGGCACGGCCGCTCTACCAACCGAGCTATACCGCTCCAGAGGAAGAAAAGACCCTGAAAAAAACAAAGAAGAGCCAAAATTCAAATAAATATTGGTTTGACGTATTCAAGATGGAGGGCATTGCGGCCTCTGTGACCGTTGTGGAACTTCCATGCAACCATCATCCGCCCACTCCACCGTTGAGGTCTTTTACGACGAGGGAGACGCGCAGACTCCAACATCACTTCTTCGATGGCAAAGGAAACCCAGGACGCCCGGAACCTCCTCACAGCTGCAGGAGGCTGCCGGAGTTCCGGTCTGTCGGAGGACCACCTATGGTGCGCCTACCAACACTTGCTTTTCTCCCTCTGCCACGTTGGCTTTGGGCAACGTGGAGGCCTGACAGGAGTCTTGGTGAAGGAGAGGCTGTGTACTGGCAGGAGAAGACTGACGCACAAGGCTGCTTCTCCGTTCACCAAAAGGCCTAGCCAGTGGCAGTCTGTAAACGAGAGGTTAGCAAGCAGGTGGGAAGTAGACATGCAACCTTCCCTCCACTGCAGTAGACGCATCACAACACCCTGTAGGCTGGGTCCACACACACACACACACAGCAGTGCCAGTATCATAGCCTATGAGGTTTATCCGAGACGTGAATACTGCTAGTTGAAAATTGTACCTAATATCCCGCCTTGATGACTTGAAATATAGTCAGCTATGGCAGTTTTTGACAGTCTCCTTTGAGACTTATCTTTCTGTTAACATCAAGATCTCATTAATGAAAACCTCTGCATGACAGGTGCTGGTCTGTCAATGAAACTACATCCTAAACTCTTTCCTTGAAAATGTATCGATAGGACACCTTACATAACTCAACTGTACGTAAAGCACAATAGAATGTGTTTATAGTACAAGTTCAAACAAATGTTGGTCAAATGATAACAAATAAATATGCTATTTCACACAACAGTCTTACAAGACAAAGAATAATAGAGTTTGCCAATCATGTTATGCTAGTCCATTAAATATAAATACAGTCAGCTATGGCAATTTTTGATAGTCTCGATTGAGACTCATGTTTCTGTTAACATCAAGATCTCATTAATGAAAACTTTTGCATGATAGGTGCTGCTTTGTCATTGAAACTACATCCTAAACTCTTTCCTTGAAAATATATCAATAGGAAACCTTACATAACTCAACTGTACACAAAGTACAATAGAATGTGTTTCTAGTACAAGTTCTAACAAACGTTGGTCAAATGATAAGAAATAAATAAGCTATTTCACACAACAATCTTACAAGATAAAGAATAATAGAGTTTGCCAATTATGTTATGCTAGTCCATTAATTTAATGAATGAATGTTCTGTGCTGAAGTACCGTAACTGTGAAATGTAGGCTGGGTAACAACAGAATGGCCTTGAACATTCACTTGATATTGTTGTGCAGTGGCAGTATCATAGCCCATGAGGTTTATCTGAGCCGTGATTATTGCTGGTTGAAAACTTTACCCAACACCCCGCCTTGATGATTTGAAATATAGTCAGCTATGGCAATTTATGATAGTCTCCATTTGAGACCCATCTCTCTGCTAACATCAAGATCTCATTAATAAAAACCTCTGCATGACAGGTGCTGATCTGGCAATGAAACTACATCCTCAACTTTTTCCTTGAAAATGTATTGATAAGACACCTTACAGAACTATACTGTACACAAAGCACAAAATAATGAGTTTCTAGTACTAGTTCAAACAAACCTTGGTCGACAAATAAATATGCTATTTTGAACAACAGTCTTACAAGACAAAGAATAAAAGAGTTTGCCAATTATGTTATGCGAGTCCATTAATTTAATGAATGAATGTTCTGCGCTGAAGTACCGTAACTGTGAAATGTAGGCTGGGTAATGACTGAATGGCCTTGAACCTTCACTTGACATCTTTGTGCAGTGGCGGTATCATAGCCCATGAGGTTTATCCGAGGTGTGATTATTGCTAGTTGAAAACTTTACCCAATACCCCACCTTGATGATTTGAAATATAGTCAGCTATGGCAATTTTTGGTAGTCTCCATTGAGACTCATCTTTCTGTTAACATTAAGAAATCAATTAAAACCTCTACATGACAGGTGCTGGTCTGTCAATGAAACTACATCCTAAACTCCTTCTTAGAAAATGAGACACCTTACATAACTGAACTGTACACAAAGCACAATCCAATGTGTTTCTAGTACAAGTTCAAACAAACGTTGGTCAAATGATAAGAAATAAATATGCTATTTTGAACAAAAGTCTTACAAGGCAAAGAATAAAAGAGTTTGCCAACTTTTTTATGCTAGGCCATTAATTTAATGAACGCATGTTCTGTGCTGAAGTACCGTAACTGTGAAATGTAGGCTGGGTAATAACTGAATGGCCTTGATTGTTCCTTTGATATCTTTGTGCAGTGGCAGTATTGTAGCCCATGAAGTTTATCTGAGGTGTGGTTATTGCTAATTGAAAACTTTACCCAATACCCTGCCTTGATGACTTGAAATATAGTCAGCTATGGCAATTTTTGATAGTCCCCATTAGACTCATCTTTCTGTTAACATCAAGATCTTGTTAATGAAGACCTCTGTGTGACAGGTGCTGGTCTGGCAATGAAACTACATCCTAAACTTTTTCCTTGAAAATGTATTGATAAGACACCTTACAGAACTATACTGTACACAAAACACAATAGAATGAGTTTCTAGTACTAGTTCAAACAAACCTTGGTCAACAAATAAATATGCTATTTTGAACAACAGTCTTACAAGACAAAGAATAAAAGAGTTTGCCATTTATGTTATGCGAGTCCATTAATTTAATGAATGAATGTTCTGTGCTGAAGTACCGTAACTGAAATGTAGGCTGGGAAATGACTGAATGGCCTTGAACATTCACTTGACATCTTTGTGCAGTGGCAGTGTCATAGCCCATGAGGTTTATCCGAGGTGTGATTATTGCTAATTGAAAACTTTACCCAATACCCCGCCTTGATGATTTGAACTATAGTCAGCTATGACAGTTTATGATAGTCTCCATCTGAGACCCATCTCTCTGTTAACATCAAGATCTCATTAATAAAAACCTCTGCATGACAGGTGCTGGTCTGGCAATGAAACTACATCCTAAACTTTATCCTTTAAAATGTATTGATAAGACACCTTACAGAACTATACTGTACATAAAGCACAAAATAATGAGTTTCTAGTACTAGTTCAAACAAATCTTGGTCAACAAATAAATAACAACAGTCTTACAAGACAAAGAATAAAAGAGTTTGCCAATTATGTTATGCAAGTCCATTAAAGGCCTACTGAAACCCATTACTACCGACCACGCAGTCTGATATTTTATACATCAATGATGAAATCTTAACATTGCAACACATGCCAATACGGCCGGGTTAACTTATAAAGTGCAATTTTAAATTTCCCGGTAAACTTCCGGTTAAAAACGTCTATGTATGATGACGTATGCGCGTAACGTCAAGGGTTGAATCAGACATTTTGGAATAGGTCGGTCGCCAGTTTAAATCGGCTGTTTTCATCGCTAAATTCCACAGTATTCTGGACATCTGTGTTGGTGAATCTTTTTCAATTTTTTTCAATTAACAATGAAGACTGCAAAAAAGAAAGCTGTTATTGGGAAGCGGTGTGTTGCCGCCGGATGCAGCAACACAAACACAAACACAACCGGTGTTGCATTGTTTTTATTCCCCAAAGATGGCGGCCAAGCTTTACTATGGAACAAAGAAGTCAAGCGAACACGGTTGGATTGGACCACACACACAAAGTACAGTGTATTATGCAGCGATCATTTCGAAAGATCGTGTTTCGAAGAGGGTCCCTTGCGAAGGGCAGCGATGGGCATCGCCACCACCCGTCGACTCGTGCTGAAGAAAGGTGCGAAGCCAACTATTTTCAACAGACCACGGCCATGCATCAGTGGCAGTGTAACTGTTAGTGCTCCCAGTGCAAGTTCGACAAGTTCAGACCACCCCACCCCCTCCACAAGTGGACAGACTGTGCACATGAGGTCTGCATTTGCCAAAAGAGAAAGGAAGAGGGTACGGATCTTGATTTCCAGTTTCCATAGTCATACTCCAGTGGTTCTCAACCTTTTTTCAGTGATGTACCCCCTGTGAACATTTTTTTAATTCAAGTACCCCCTAATCAGAGCAAAGCATTTTTGGTTGAAAAAAAGAGATACAAAAGGAAAATACAGCACTATGTCATCAGTTTCTGATTTATTAAATTGTATAACAGTGCAACATATTGCTCATTTGTAGTGGTCTTTCTTGAACTATTTGGAAAAAAAGATATAAAAATAACTAAAAACTTGTTGAAAAATAAACAAGTGATTCAATTATAAATAAAGATTTCTACACATAGAAGTAATCATCAACTTAAAGTGCCCTCTTTGGGGATTGTAATAGAGATCCATCTGGATTCATGAACTTAATTCTAAACATTTATTTTGTTGAAGTATTATTCAATAAATATATGTATAAAGGATTTTTGAATTGTTGCTATTTTTAGAATATTTAAAAAAAATCTCACATAGCCCTTGGCATACCTTTAAGTACCCCCAGGGGTACGCGTACCCCCATTTGAGAACCACTGGACTACTCCATGAACAATGAAATAAATTAACAATAAAATAGTCTATATATAATTATTGCTTCAAGTTCTAGTCAAGTTCGTACATCGTACATTTACTGACACTAAGGCTGCAGCTAACGATTATTTTTCTATCGATTAATCTATAGATAATTTTTTCGATTAATCAGTTTATCTATAGATAATTTTTCGATTAATCTATAGATTATTTTTCCTTTTACCGATTATTTTTTTATTTAAAATGAAGATGAAATGATAGCGCTTTCTGTGTACCAATCAGATGGTTGTGTGGGTGGGACAATGCTGCGTGCTGAGACAGAAGCAGAAGGAGCAAAGCAGCTTGTTGAGACTTTAGCTTTAGCTTAGAAACTCGTTCGGTACACCGAACCGAAAGCCCCGTACCGAAACGGTTCAATACAAAACACGTACCGTTACACCCCTAGCAGATACAAATGACACATTCATGTTTTTGTGTAATGATGACAACGTATGCTCACGCGGACGATTGACTAGTTGATGGTTTTCTTTTCAAATGTTCGTTCATAGCCGTTGTGCTGCTATGATAGGCCATTTCCGCTCGACACAGTGGGCATACAACAACATTATTAGGCCGTGTATTGAAACACTCCCACACTTTTGACCACTTTTGGTGTACTTTTTTCCCCTCGCTCGCATAGTCTGCTTTGCGCTCCGCCATGACGGTAGTGTGACGTAAATATGCGACGCGTCGACGCACAAAAACGGCGTTGACGTATTTACGTAACCGATGACGTCAGCCTTAACTGACACTACTGTCAATAGTGTCAATACTGTCAATAGATTACAATAGACAATAATATAAAGTATTGTACATTTGTACATTTACAGACAAGAGATCAGATCATGGCCAGTACGACTACGGCATCAGTGGCGGATGCAGTGGATGAACCAATGGCAATGGCACTAGATTTGCCTGATGAGGAGGGCGATCAAGATCAGGTTCGATTTGTTTTCCAAATCAATGTTCAAATGGATTACAGTTCAAGCCCAATACAGAAAGTATTCATAATTTATGTAAATGAGGTATCCATATTACATGTAGCTGTTTCTCCATTTCCAGGGAAATACAAGAGAACAAGGATGCCAGATGGACTGGGTACCGATTGGGACAGCACCAACGGCAATGACTAGTAGCAAGAGCACCCAAACAGGGAAAATACATCATAGATCAAAGGGTATGTATATTTCGGTGATGAACATGATTCTGCACATCACAGTACACATTGCACAGCTGCCTGTGCAGAGTAGAGTAGACAGATAAATTAGGTGATTCAAAGACAATAATTAGTTAGGATCCTAGTTTAATTTTAACAGATTATATAAAACAACTTGTGTTTTATTTTATTGCTAGGACACCAGGTGACCCCAGAGATCCTCGAGAGGGTTAGAGCTCGGCCGGCCAGGGTTAGTGAAGTCCCATCGTCAAGTGTAGCAGCTCCATCTGACAGCCCCGAGATGCAGACTAACATAGCAACTCCAGGTGCGTCTGGAATGCAAGCAAAGCTACGACCACCTCCTGCATTGTCTGATGAAGGACCAGCATCAAGTCCCGCTGCGCCTTTTGTTAGTGGTTCTTCCGATGACAGCTATGTGCCGAGTGAGTCATCGACATCGGATCCGTGTCAATCTGACGGGTTGCCAGATCCCACACATACTCCCAAGATGCGGGAAGAGGGCTGCCACAAGGAACCGAAGTACATCATCTTTTTTTTTTTTTCTTCAAATATTTTTTATTGAATTTTGCAGACAGTACAGTATGATGGATCATGGCAACAGCAAGTTGAGGTATCTGCACATTTTACAACATGTAACATAATAAACCCCAGCCCTTACAATACCCACCCACTTAATTTCAAGATAATTGTCATCTAGTGCCCACAACAAATATAGACACACATGAATATATGCACACTTAGGTTCAATCTAACAAAATATATTAAGATAAAGAAAAGAATAGATAGGGTAAAATAAATAAATAAATACTACATAAGATATACAATAAAATATAACGTAAAAGTAAATAAACAAAGGGAATGAGCGCCGGGAAGGGGGGGTGGGGTGGGGTCTTCAGCGGTCAGCTCTGTCTAAGTTGTGTTACTCGAATCGCTTGGGGTGATGTCAAGCTTGTCCCTAATAAGGTCTAGGAGGGGGCCCCAAGTTTTATGGAAAGATGACAAAGATCCTTTCTGCGAGAACCAAAGCTTCTCTAGTTGCAGACACCGCAAGACATGTTGTATCCAACTGTTATGGCTGGGCGGAGACGCAAGCTTCCATTTAAAAATAATTGTACGCCTAGCCAGCAGAGTCGTTAACGCAATGACATGACGAGCTGTTGCAGGTAGACCGTCCACCTGCGGAACGCCAAAAAGGGCAGTCAGCGGGCTGGGTGTTATTGTCCTATCAAGGGCCTGCCCGACAGTGTCAAAAATAGCCGACCAAAAACTTGAGAGTTTTGGGCACGTCCAGAACATATGCAAATGGTCAGCTGGGGATTGTCTACAGCGATTACAAGCGTCGCTATGGTTGGGGTATATTTTAGCCAGTCTAGCATTGGTGAAATGTGCTTTATGTAGTACCTTTCATTGTATTAGGCCATGCCTAGCGCATATAGATGATGAATGTACCAGCCTCAAAGCCTCTTGCCACCTCCCGTCAGGTATAGGTGCCCCAAGGTCATGCTCCCAGGATTCTCTGACAGATGAAGTGTTAAGTGGATTCAGAAGGCCGATTTCATTATATATGACAGATATCAAACGTCGTTGGTCAGAGTCCAAGGAGAGAAACCGATCGATTTCTGCTTCTGGGGGGCGGTGGGGAAAGTGAGGAAATTGTTTTTTAATAAAATGCCTTGTTTGGAGGTATCGAAAGAAATGAATATTAGGCAGATTGTATCTTGTTGACAGAGAAGCGAAGGAAGAGAACACTCCATCGTGGTACAGGTCATTGAGAATTTTAAGGCCGTTAGTCAACCAAGCGCGAAACGCGGAATCAGAGCAGGCAGGGAGAAAGGCGGGATTGTTCAAAATCGGAGCACCGCTGGAAGCCCTGTGTAAGCCGTGATGTTTCCTAAATTGAGTCCAAATTTTAATGGTATTTTTAACAACTGGGTTTAGGGAGGTCCCCAATGAACATAAGGGTAGCTGTGAGCAAATCACCGCGTGCAGAGAACCATTAGACGATGCCACCTCTATGTGAGCCCAAGGTGGACAGGCGGCTGGGGAGTCGCAGCGGGCCCAGTACAGAAGTTTATTAATATTGCAGGCCCAGAAATAATTTCTAAAGTTTGGAAGTGCTAGACCATCCTCCGCCTTAGGGAGCTGTAGAATGGCTTTCCTAAGGCGGACTGGCTTGTTTTGCCAAATGAAAGCAAGAAGTTCTTTGATCAAGGCCAACAAAAAATGATTTGTTGAGACATATAGGGATGTGCTGAAAGAGATGTACAAATTTTGAAAGTAAAATCATTTTTATGAGGTTAATGCGGCCAACCAGGGATAGGGAGAGGGCAGCCCACCTGGACAAGTCCGATTTACATTTGTCCAACAGTGCCTGAAAGTTTTTACGGAACAGCTCTGTGGGAGAATTCGAGACGAACACACCCAGATATTTAAATCCGTCCTCTGAGATCTTAAAGGAAAATTGTGAGCGCGGGAGTGACCTTGCCAAATTATTCACAAAAAATAGTTCGCTTTTCTGAATATTCAGTTTGTACCCTGACAAACGACCGAACTGATCCAGAATTGATAGTATATGTGGAAGCGAGGACGAGGGGTCCGAAACGAACAACAGAAGATCATCGGCATATAGGGAGAGCTTATGAACCCGACCGAAACGAGTGATACCCCTAAATTCCTCCCAATTCTTAAGCCAAATAGCAAGCGGTTCAATGGCTATATTAAACAGCAAGGGTGAAAGCGGACATCCCTGCCGGGTCCCACGCTGGAGAGGGAAATAAGCTGAACGGATGCCGTTAGTATGTACGGAGGCAAGCGGAGTCTCGTACAGGACTCTAACCCAAGAAGTAAATTTAGGATCAAAACCAAATTTCTCCATAATAAAAAATAAGTAGCCCCACTCCACCCCATTGAACGCCTTCTCCGCATCCAGCGCCACCACAACCTCCGGAGTATCAGATGGCGGAGAGAGAACTATATTCAACAATCTTCTGGTATTGAAAAATGGATGCCTCCCCAGCGTGAAACCTGTCTGATCAGCCGAAATTATTGAGGGGGGCACGGCTTGAAGACGTATAGAGAGAACTTTCGCCAGAATCTTGCAGTCCACGTTCAAAAGTGAGATGGGTCTGTAGTTACCACAAGAGGTAGCATCCCTGTCTTTCTTAAGAAGTAATGAAATGGAAGCTTCTGACAGAGTCCTTGGTAAGCGGCCGGCGTTGAAGGAATCATTGAACATTCTTGCTAAAATGGGGGATAACAGTAATGAGTAAGCCTTGTAAAATACAACTGTGAAGCCATCCGGGCCGGGCGACTTTCCATTTTGCATAGATCGAATTGCCTCCTGTATCTCTGACGAGGAGATGGGTCTACCCAGCTCCCTGGCAATGTTTACATCAATGCAAGGATATGTTAATGAATCGAGGGGGTTGGGGCAAATCACGGAGACAGGAGAGCATTCAGAAGTGTATAATTTAGTATAAAATTCGGAAAAACACCTATTAATATCCACTGGATCGGAAGTATAACTACCATCAGGTAGTCTAATTTTGGGAATCGACCGCGATGCGCAAGCAGCCCTGGCCCGTTGAGCTAAAAGTCGGCCGGCCTTGTCTCCATGTTCATAAAAGCATTGTTTGGATTGACGCAGTTTTCTCTCTACTATGTGCGTCATAAGCAGGTCATGTTCCAAATGTAGCAAAATACGTTTTTTATACAGGGTTGGAGATGGACAAACAGCGTATACATTGTCGAGGTCGAGGAGTTCTTTAGCAAATTCCGTCAGCCTAGCCCTCTCAGTCCTCCTCATCCTGGAAATATAAGAGATCACCTGTCCTCGGATAGTAGCCTTAAGTGCTTCCCACAAAGTGCTATTTCCAATGTCAGGGGTGTCATTAAACTCAATATAGGTACGAATTTCTGTTTCAAGAAAATCTTTGAACTTAATGTTTAAGAGCAAGTGAGAGCTGAACCTCCACATTGTACGGCCGGTTACACCTTGCGGAAATTTAATGTCAACTGAGATTGGCGCGTGGTCAGAGACGGCTATCGGGTGGTAGTCACATGCATTAATACAATGCAAGAGATTGTTATATATTAAAAATAAATCAATACGGGAAAACGAATGGTGAACGTGCGAGAAGAATGAAAATGCCTTCCCATGCGGGTTCCTGAATCTCTAGGGATCAGAAAGTCCTACTTGGTTTGCATAAGTTGACACAGCCTCTGCTGCTTTGGATAGTGTATTTGGGGTATGGGAGGATCGATCAAGAATCGCATCCTGGACTAAGTTAAAATCCCCGCCTACGATTATGCGGTGGCTATCAACGTTGGGGATCCTAGCAAAAAGTCTTGTGAAAAAAGTGTCATCATCCCAGTTAGGTGCATACACAGAGACTAAAATTACCGGTGTGTTCTGTAACGTGCCCGAAACCACAACATAGCGACCCTCATTATCTTCTATAACGTCTGCTGGCTCAAACATAACACGCTTATGAATAATTATGGCCGAACCCCTAGCCCTAGCAGAAAATTTGGAATGGAATAAATGGCTCATCCAAGACCTCTTAATACAGAGAATTTCTGATGTCTTCAGGTGTGTTTCTTGCAGAAACATAATGTCCCCTTTAAGATGTTGCAGCCGAGTTAAGACCTTACCAATTTTGACAGCGTTGTTCATGCCCTTGGTGTTCCAAGAGATGATACGCACTCCGCCACTCGTCACCCTACCAGCATCCGCCATCCATTAGACCCCAACAGTAAATCTGTATGACACGCCTTAGACCCCACAGGGAGAGACGGGAGGGAGAGAGGGAAGGTATAGCAGCAAAAAAAGAAAAATAACAAAGTAGTACAAAACACTAAACTAGTAATGACAGAAAGACACATTTCAATGCAATTACCCTTACTACCCACCCTAAATAAGAACCTTATCTGAGCTCTCTCGCTCTTACTTAGCCTAATTTGACTGATGCTAACTTCCGGAGTCTCCTCCCTTACAGTAACAGTAATGAACTCCATAAAACGAAATAAGAGTTTAAAGTGAGCCTACATTCGCGAGACGCATCCCAACCTGAGTGTATAGTAATATAGGAAATATTAAACCGAAATAAACAAACAAGGCACATAAGCAGCGTTGGCTCAACACCAAAATGTACAGTGCACCAATAGCTTTAGTGATGTATTTTGGACCAAGGAGTGCCTCATAACGTACATACGAATGACTAGATCAAATTTAAAAAAATTAGGATGCATAATCAAAATGTGTCACAAATAGCTTGGCCCCTCAGACAAAAAGAAAAAGAAGAAAGAACGCCCGGTACAGAACGAAACAAACAGACAAAAAAACAATAGTCACGACCATCCATGTTTGAAATTATGTGACCACCATTAGCCAGTGTGTAAATTGCAACACTCAAACATTGCTTCCTATTATGAGCACACATCTAAAGCCATACTTGCCAACCCTCCCGTTTTTAGCGGGAGACTCCCGCTCCAGCGCCTCTCCCGATAACCTCCCGGCAGAAATTTTCTCCCGACAAACTCCCGGTATTCAGCCGGAGCTGGAGGCCACGCCCCCTCCAGCTCAATGCGGACCTGAGGGGGGACAGCCTGTTCTCACGTCCGCTTTCCCACAATATAAACAGCTTGCCTGCCCAATGACGTCATAACATCTACGGCAGGGGTCACCAACGCGGTGCCCGCGGGCACCAGGTCGCCCGTAAGGACCAGATGAGTCGCCCGCGGGCCTGTTCTAAAAAAAAATAAATAAAAAAAAAAAAAAATAATTTAAAAAAAAAAAAAAAAAAAAAAAAAAAAATTAAATCTACATAGAAAAAACACAAGATACACTTTCAATCAGTGCATCAACCCAAACAACCTCCGACATGCACACTCATCCACACCCACTCACACAAAAGGGGTTATTTCTTTCTGCTACCAATATTCTGGTTCCCACAACATAGACAACACATCTGCAAGGGACACTGTCCCTGAAGCACACGTGATTGTATAGGCTGCTGGTCCACTAACATTTTCATTAATTACTATTTTTTATGTAATTATTTTTATATTGTTTTACTTTCTTTTTTATCCAAGAAAATGTTTTTTATTTATTTATCTTATTTTATTTTATTTTTTTAAAAAGGGCCTTATCTTCAACAGACCAGGTTGTCAATGAAATTAGATTTGTTTAAAGGGTTTTTTAAACCAGGCCCAGTCCAGATAATGTCCAAGTCGGACTCAGCAACACACACCTTCATTCATGTACACAGAAAAAAATTAGGGAACACAACAGATTGCATATAATTTATAAACAAAATTACATTTTCAAAATAAGCATTTATGTACAGTCCAGATTATGTCCAGGTCACTCAAATTAGGGAACACAACAACAGATATCATATAATCTATAAACATAATTATACTTTCAAAATAAGCCTTTGAGGACTTCTCATCTTTTTTTTAATGTTTTTTGGCATCATTATCGTTTTCAACCATGTAACTTTCTAAAGGTAGAAAATACTGAATAAATGTTTTAAAGAAAGTAATACTAAGTGAATATTTGTTTTTGGCCTTAAAAATAAACATTTTACCGAGTGCTATAATTAAATTGACTAAATCATGATTGTCAATGAACTCTCCTAAAATAACAGAAACCACATTAAGCTTCATAAACAAACCAATCCTTAAACACATTTTTTCAACTTCCACCCAAAACAAAGACACAATATGACAATACCAAAACAAATGCAGGGTGGATTCAGGCTCCTGACAACAAAATCGGCAATCATCTGACTCTGTCATATTCCATAATTTTAACATTTTCCCTGTGGGTAAGAAGTTATAAATAATTTTAATTTGAAAATAACGATTTTGCACATCGATAGTGGTTTTATAGATTAGTTTGAATATGGCATCCCATGGCAACGGGCAGTCAAAAAAGTCCTCCCATTTTCCATTTGTGTTGTATGAGGCAGCCTTCAAAGATTTCTTTATTAAATAAAAATTATATATTTTTCTATTTATTTTAGTTCCTTTTTGCCAACTAGAATTTCTTATTAGAGGTTTACAAACTAATAATTTAGTAGTTCCATAATTAATTATTTGTTTCCATCTTTTCCCAATTACTCCAGTTAGTTGATAAAATGAAAAGCTTGAGCAAATTCATCATACTTCATAATTTTACCATTCTCATTGATAATATCATTGACAAAAATGATTCCTCTTTCAAACATATTTTTCCAAAAGAAAGGCTTTCCATCTATTACAATATTAGAGTTCATCCATATTAACTGCTGCAAAATATCGTCTCTTTTTTCTGGCACATAAAATTGAAAACACCACTATGAGTGGATTGTTTCCTTTATGAACCCCGCCATGTTTCCCAGCAGACTCTCTGGGAGGGGATCACTTGTAAAAAAGGATACAATTTCTTTTGATACAGTACATGTTTTTTGTCCAACAGGACATTTGTGTACCACTCAATGTTTAAATACATATTTGGAACAATTAATGCTTTTAAAGACAGACACATAGCTTCAAGGTTGAGAAGTTTCAGGCCCCCATATTCATACTCTTTGTACAAAACCTTTCTTTTAATCTTTTCTGGTTTGCCGTTCCAGACAAAATCGAAGACCCTCCGCTCATAAATCTTAAAAAAGTTTTGTGATGGAGCTGGTAATGACAAAAACAAATAAATAAATTGAGGAATAATTAACGAGTTGGCAATAGACATTTTACCATACAAGGTTAGGGATTTCCCTTTCCATAATTGCATAATTTTGTCCAGCTTTCTTAGTCGATTATCATAATTTACTGAGCCTAGATCTTCCAGATTTTCTGGGACAACAACACCAAGTATGTTAACTGGTCCATCTGTCCACAAAACAGGCACTTTGCATTCCATTCGAAAGGACGTTCCCTTTAGATTTCCGATCCTTAACATTTTACATTTATCATAATTAAGCTTAAGGCCAGATTGCTGTGAAAATATGTCCAAAAGATTAAGAAGGTTCCGCAAACAATGAGGAAAAATCTTATTTGTGAATCAGCCTTTTCTGACATGAACTTCATCAAGAACAAACACAGAACACGCCTCACTGATGCACATCTGCAAGACTCACTCAGAGTTGCAGTGTCAAGTTACACACCAGAGTACAACACACTAGTTAACAGCATGCAATGCCAGGCTTCCCACTAACTGACAAAGAAACAGATAACAGATTTGGTGTCCAGTTCAAAGTGTGACATGATTTAAAAATTTGAGAGTTTACTTTTGTATTTTACATGAGTTATTATTTGTACAAACATGGTGCAAAGTAATTCATGATTTGTTAAAAAAAATGTTAGTGGCTAGCTAGTTAAAATGGGATATTGTGATTTCACAAGACTGAATTAGAAGTGATCATTTGAAAATGTTCAATTTGAAAAATGTGCACTTAGAGAAAATATAAAAATAAAGTGTTGCATATTGATATTTATCTGTTTCTATATATATTTATTGTGAGAAATCATTAAGATGATCAGTGTTTGGACAAAGATAAATATCATTAATTATTAATAATAACAGAGTTAAAGGTAAATTGAGCAAATTGGCTACTTCTGGCAATTTATTTAAGTGTGTATCTAACTGGTAGCCCTTCGCAGTAATCAGTACCCAAGAAGTAGCCCTTGGTTTCAAAAAGGTTGGTGACCCCTGATCTACGGCTTTTAGAGAGTAGAGTGCACAACTGCGCACACAACAAGGAGACGAAGCAGAAGAACGAGGAAGTTACGCCGTCGACGAGCAAGATGAAGAAATACGCTTGCAAGTTCCAAAACGAATGGAAACAAGAATTTCAGTTCATCCAGGACAGTTCGAAGGGGAAGGGGTATGTAATTATGTTGCCTGTACATTTAGTAGAACAGACTTCTCCATTGAAAACGGTGGCCGAGTCATGAACGGAGGAGAAGTTAAACAGGACAATACTGCCATCTACTGGATAGCCCCCGGAACACTGAAATTCAAGTATTTATTTTATTTATATGTATAATAAAATAAATATATATATATAGCTAGAATTCACTGAAAGTCAAGTATTTCATACATATATATATATATATATATATATATATATATACATATATATATATATATATATGAAATATATATATATATATATATATATATATATATATATATATATATATATATATATATATATATATATATATATATATATATATATACAACAAATATATATATATATATATATATATATATATATATATATATATATATATATATATATATATATATATATATATATATATATATATATATATATATATATATTTATATATATATATATGAAATATGAAATACTTGAGTTGGTGAATTCTAGCTGTAAATATACTCTCCACGCCCTTAACCAAGCCCCCGCCCCACGCCCGAACACGCCCCCACCCCCCCACCCCCCCAGTATCGGAGGTCTCAAGGTTGGCAAGTATGTCTAAAGTGGTGGTCAGGGCTTAGAACAGCTAAACAAACGAAGGCCCACAGTGTCCACAGTGAATGCAAAGTTGTCATAAGTCAGGCCTCTAAAAAAGTTGAACTTACAGTTTTTATTCCAGGAGCTGCACAGTCAAGGCGCAAATTGTTGTCATGTCCAGCCGCTTTGTAGTGGTAAATAGCCGTCCAAGCCCATCAGGTATCTTGCGTGCGGATTGATGTCAAGAAGTCCTTGGCCTCTGTAACCGATCCGAATCTCTTCTTACCACCATCCTTCGTTATTATGACAAGTCTGGCCGGGAACAATAATGCTGGTCGTAGGCCCATTTGGTAGAGCTCCGACATCACATCGCGGTATTTTTGGCGTTGTTCCACCACTTCAGGTGCATAGTCCTCGTAGATGGCGACGGGGTAACCTCGGTATTGCAGCTTGCCTCTCCTGACCCTGGCCTCGCGGATAGTTCTCTCCTTCACCTGGTACTTGTGTAGCCGTATCAGAACGGGCCTCGGTCTCTGGTCTGGCTTCGGCTTGCTAGCGAGTGTCCGATGGGCCCGGTCGCACTCCGGCGGTGATTCCAAAAATCCTCGTCAAAAATCTCCTTCAGTAGCTCCGCAAAAAAGGTAGTTGGACGTGGCCCCTCCACGGACTCTGGTACGCCGACCACTCGGATGTTATTTCGCCGACTCCGGGATTCGAGGTCGCTAACTTTAGCCCGTAGCTTAGCTTCGATCTCCGTTAGCTTAGCACATGTTGCTTCCAATGCTAGCAGGCGTTTGTCTTGCAAAGTAGCATTTTCCTCGGGTGAAGTAATTTTCTGAGAGTGTTCAGAGACCTTGGTGTGTACCTTATCAATCTTTGTCTCGAGTGTAGAAATTGCTGTCCTGAAGTCCGCGTAGAGGGCCTGGCGGTGTTCTTCCAGAAGACTAGCTATAGCCGACATGTTGATTTCGCCGGCACCCCTGTCGGAGGAGCTAGGTCCGACACCGGTATCTCTGGCGCTCCGCTTCGTCGAGTGAGTTGGCATTTCTTGCCGGTTGCAACTCCGGAGTAATATAATCACTCGCTCGCCGGCTTACTGGCGTAGTTTATGGAGTTTTAAAGAGTGGCAATGTAAAAAGTTGTGGGAGGGAGACTCAACACGTGTCTACTCCATCTTGCCCAAACCGGAAGTCCGAAGTTCATCATCTTTGAGTCGTGCCTCCAGAGTCTCGTCAAGTGGTGTCACTGTCCAGCCTGTGGCAGCCAGGACATAAGCCCTTCTTGGGATTCGAACGGTACACAGCTGACCATGACTATACAATGTGCATCTTGTGACCAGAGGATTAGGTGGATCAGCCAGCCAACCATTGGCCCTTATGCCGCGGGCAACATCCTGCATCTGCTGGCATCGTCTTCACTGGCGCATCTTCTGGCAAGGTGTTGCAAGTGCTGAACAGCATCGAAGTGGTCATGTATGTGAAGAGAACATTTTTCAACCACCAGGAGCTCATCCTGTAGCCGGCCATCAAAAAGGTGTGGGAGGAACAGCAACGGACGCACCTCACCATGCTGCAGGTGGAAGGCCGACCCCTCGTCCTTGGTGGTGATGGGCGAGCAGACAGTCCGGGACACAGCGCCAAGTTCTGTACCTACACCACAATGGAGCTTGAGGCCATTGTGGTTCTCGACCATTCAGGTTGTACACGTACGACCATATAATCTCACTAAAACACTAGTAACATAATAAGCAGATAAGGGATTTTCCAGAATTATCCTAGTAAATTTGTCTAATAACATTAACCATTTCAATGCCCCTAAGCCCCTTTTTAATTTTTTTCTTTGCTCATTCCTTTTCTGTTATATATATTTCAGAGCAATGAATGTCATGGCAGCTACCATATGGAGATGGAAGGACTGAAGAGGATGGTGGAGCTGCTGATCAGCTGGGACCTGGATGTCGGGGTGCTGGTGACAGACAGACACAGACAGATCGCTAAATCGATTCGCGAAAACATGCCCAATACACGGCACTGCTATGACATCTGGCATGTTGCAAAATGTTAGTTGGATTATTTGTATGCATGACAAGTTGTGAAGTAGTGTGTATATATTAGTGATCAGATGAATGCGATATTGTATTTAATCCACAAATTTCTGCTTTTTTCTGTTTGTAGCCATCGGGAAGAAACTGAAGGCCATCGTCAAGCTCAAGGACTGTGAAGACCTGAAGCCATGGGTGCTAAGTATAATCAACCACCTCTACTGGGCAGCAGTGTCTACACCGCCTGGAGAGGGGGAACTTCTGTTTGCCAAGTGGAAGTCTGTGGAGCGACACATTCAGAACATCCACAAGGACCATGGCGACCTCTTCCCAATTTGTGCTCATGGACAACTGCACGGTAGAAGGCTGCAAAAGAAATTGCTCAAACTAAGTGAGTAGGCAAATAATTTGCCCGAAAGCAGTGAGGGACTAGCAGTATTTTCCTGCACATCTTTTAAAAGTAAAAAAAATTCAGATAAACTTGTAAGTAAATAACCAGTTTAAGTTGACTGGAACATTTTTGTAGAAACATTGTTCTATTTTAGATTTATGTTTAGGTTCACGCTCAGCAGTGAAACTGGAGGAGGTGGTTAACAACAAGTCCCTGCTGAAAGATATCGCCATGCTGTCGGGTGAACACCAGACTTCCAAGGTGGAGGCGTTCCATAGCCTTATCATACAGGTGAGAATTAGGCTGATCGCCAGTAGGTGGCGTCGGTGGCTACCACCTGCCACTAGGACTTTGGGGGCCAGGGAGCAAAATACTAGAGCATACTAAATGTAGCCTTGATACAGTCAGTGTAAGCAAGAGAATGTTAGAGGTCCAACACAGTGGCTAGGCATCTTGGTGAGAAAGATTGCAAACAATTCTGGCGTGGTGTTAAAATTAAAAACAAAACAGCTTCATTATTGCAGGAGATCAAGCTTTAATAGCTGACTATAAACAGTTTAATACACAAACATTTATATTCAAATTTACAAACAATTTATAAATTAACACACACATTGTATGGACGCATGACTGAATAAAGTGTCTTTTATCTTATACAGTTCGCACCGAAAATGTATGTCTTCACATACATCGGAATGCTGTGCAGGTATGTTTCCACACTAATCTAAGTGTCACTAGGGCCATACTTTAGTACTAATTATTACATTATTCTGTTACCACACCTAGGAACCTGCTTGCTGGGCTGCACTGGAATGAAAACTCGAGCCGCCCTATAGCCACTACACAAGCGGGTGCTGAGCGCTATGCAGTACGCTACCCGAAGTATAAAGCAGGGGGCCATGTGGTCAGGAAAATCGCGACAGAGCCAACATACCGTAAGTGTAGAGGACACAAAACATGTAAACACTTGACACTTTGTATCATGATAATAATACTTGAAATATAGTCAGCTATGGCAATCTTTGATAGTCTCCATCAAGACTCATCTTTCTGTTAACATTAAGATATCATTAATGAAAGCCTCTGCATGACAGGTGCTGGTCTGTCAATGAAACTACATCCTAAACTCTTTCTTAGAAAATGAGACACCTTACATCAGCGGCCCGGTACCGGTCCGTGGATTGATTGGTACCGGGCCGCGGCCGCACAAGGTCCGTGGAAGAAATTTTCAAGCATTAACCGGTCCGAAAGTACAAAAAGGTTGGGGACCACTGCCTTACATAACTCAACTGTACACAAAGCACAATAGAATGTAATTCTAGTGCAAGTTCAAACAAACGTTGGTCATATAATAACAAATAAATATGCTATTTCACTCAACAGTCTTACAAGACAAAGATTAATAGAGTTTGCTAATTATGTTATGCTAGTCCATTAATTTAATAAATGAATGTTCTGTGCTGAAGTACCGTAACTGTGAAATGTAGGCTGGGTAATGACTGAATGGCCTTGAACGTACCCTTGATATCTTTGTGCAGTGGCAGTATCGTAGCCCATAGGGTTTATCCAAGGTGTGATTATTGCTAGTTGAAAACTTTATCCAATACCCCGCCTTGATGACTTGAAATATAGTCAGCTATGGCAATTTTTGATAGTCTCCATTGAGACTCATCTTTCTGTTAACTTCAAGATCTTGTTAATGAAAACCTCTGCGTGACAGGTGCTGGTCTGGCAATGAAATAACATCCTAAACTTTTTCCTTGAAAATGTATTGATAAGACACCTTACAGAACTATACTGTACACAAAACACAATAGAATGAGTTTCTAGTACAAGTTCAAGCAAACCTTGGTCAACAAATAAATATGCTATTTTGAACAACAGTCTTACAAGACAAAGAATAAAAGAGTTTGCCAATTATGTTATGCGAGTCCATTAATTTAATGAATGCATGTTCTGTGCTGAAGTACCGTAACTGTGAAATGTAGGCTGGGTAAAGACTGAATGGCCTTGAACTTTCTCTTGACATTTTTGTGCAGTATCATAGCCCATGAGGTTTATCCGATGTGTGATTATTGCTAATTGAAAACTTTACCCAATACCCCGCCTTGATGATTTGAAATATAGTCCGCTATGGCAGTTTATGATAGTCTCCATTTGAGCCCCATCTCTCTGTTAACATCAAGATCTCATTAATAAAAACCTCTGCATGACAGGTGCTGGTCTGGCAATGAAACTACATCCTAAACTTTTTCCTTGAAAATGTATTGATAAGACAGACACCTTACAGAACTATACTGTACATAAAGCACAAAATAATGAGTTTCTAGTACTAGTTCAAACAAACCTTGGTCAACAAATAAATATGCTATTTTGAACAACAGTCTTTCAAGACAAAGAATAAAAGAGTTTGCCATTTATGTTATGCGAGTCCATTAATTTAATGAATGAATGTTCTGTGCTGAAGTACTGTAACTGTGAAATGTAGGCTCGGTAATGACTGAATGGCCTTGAACATTCACTTGACATCTTTGTGCAGTGGCAGTATTATAGCCCATGAGGTTTATCTGAGGTGTGATTATTGCTTGTTGAAATTTTACCCAATACCCTGCCTTGATGACTTGAAATATAATCAGCTATGGCAATTTTTGATAGTCTCCATCAAGACTCATCTTTCTGTTAACATTAAGATATCATTAATGAAAACCTCTGCATGACAGGTGCTGGTCTGTCAATGAAACTACATCCTAAGCTCTTTCTTAGAAAATGAGACACCTTACATAACTCAACTGTACACAAAGCACAATAGAATGTAATTCTAGTGCAAGTTCAAACAAACGTTGGTCAAATAATAACAAATAAATATGCTATTTCACACAACAGTCTTACAAGACAAAGATTAATAGAGTTTGCTAATTATGTTATGGGGCAGCATGGTAGAAGAGGGGTTAGTGCATCTGCCTCACAATACAAAGGTCCTGAGTAGTCCTGAGTTCAATCCCGGGCTCGGGATCTTTCTGTGTGGAGTTTGCATTTTCTCCCCGTGACTGCGTGGGTTCCCTCCGGGTACTCCGGCTTCCTCCCACCTCCAAAGACATGCACCTGGGGGTAGGTTGATTGGCAATACTAAATTGGCCCTAGTGTCTGAATGTGAGTGTGAATGTTGTCTGTCTATCTGTGTTGGCCCTGTAATGAGGTGGCGACTTGTCCAGGGTGTACCCCGCCTTCCGCCCAAATGCAGCTGAGATAGGCTCCAGCAACCTCAGAAAGGAATAAGCGGTAGAAAATGGATGGATGGAATTATGTTATGCTAGTCCATTAATTTAATGAATGAATGTTCTTTGCTGAAGTACCGTAACTGTGAAATGTAGGCTGGGTAATGACTGAATGGCCTTGAACGTTCCCTTGATGTCTTTGTGCAGTGGCAGTATCGTAGCCCATGAGGTCAGCTATGGCAATTTTGTTTAAAGTTTCCTTTATGACTCATCTTTCTGTTATCATTAAGATCTCATTATTGAAAACCTCTGCATGACAGGTGCTGCTCTGTCAATAAAACGTCCTCAACTTATTCCTTGAAAATGTATTGATAAGACACCTTACAGAACTATACTGTACACAAAATACAATAGAATGTTTCTAGTACAACTTCAAACAAACGGTCTATTTATGAGAAATAAATATGCTATTTCGAACAACAGTCTTACACGACAAAGAATAAAAGAGTTTGCCAACTATGTTATGCGAGTCCATTAATTTAATGAATGAATGTTCTGGACTGAAGTACCGTAACTGTGAAATGTAGGCTGGGTAGTGACTGACTGCCCTTGAACATTCTCTAGATATCTTTGTGCAGTGGCAGTATCATAGCCCGTGATGTTTATCCGAGGCTTGATTATTGTTAGTTGAAAGCTTTACCCAATACCTTGCCTTGATGACTTGAACTATAGTCAGCTATGGCAATTTTTGATAGTGTCCGTTGAGACTCATCTTTCTGTTAACGTCAAGATCTCATTAATGAAAATGTTCTGCATTGCAGGTGCTGGTCTGTCAATGAAACTACATCCTAAACTCTTTCCTTGAAAATGTATCGATAGGAAAGCCTACATAACTCAATTGTACACAAAGCACAACAGAATGTGTTTCTAGTACAAGTTCAAACAAACTTTGTTCAAATGATAAGAAATAAATATCTTATTTCACACAACAGTCCTATAAGATAAATAATAATAGAGTTTGCCAATTATGTTATGCTAGTCCATTAAATGAATGAATGAATGTTCTGTGCTGAAGTACCGTAACTGTGAAATGTAGTCTGAGTAATGATTGAATGGCCTTGAACATTCATTTGTTGTATTTGTGCAGTGGCAGTATCGTAGCCCATGAGGTTGATCTGAGGAGTGAATATTGCTGGTTGTAAACTTTACCCGATACCCTGCCTTGATGACTTGAAGTATAGTCAGCTATGGCAATTTTTGATAGTCTCCATATGAAAACTTCTGCATGACAAGTGCTGGTCTTTCAATGAAGCTACATCCTAAACTCTTTCCTTGGAAATGTATTGATAGGACACCTTACATAACTCAAATGTACACAAGGCACAATCAAATATGTTTCTAGTACAAGTTCAAACAAACGTTGGTCAAATGATAAGAAATAAATATGCCATTTTGAACAAAATTCTTACAAGACAAAGAATAAAAGAGTTTGCCAACTATGTTATGCTAGTCCATTAATTTAATGAATGAATGTTCTGTGCTGAAGTACCGTAACTGTGAAATGTAGGCTGGGTAATGACTGAATGGCCTTGAACGCTCACTGGATATCTTTGTGCAGTGGCAGTATCGTAGCCCATAGGGTTTATCCAAGGTGTGATTATTGCTAGTTGAAAACTTTATCCAATACCCTGCCTTGATGACTTGAAATATAGTCAGCTATGGCAATTTTTGATAGTCTCCATTGAGACTCATCTTTCTGTTAACTTCAAGATCTTCTTAATGAAAACCTCTGCGTGACAGGTGCTGGTCTGGCAATGAAATAACATCCTAAACTTTTTCCTTGAAAATGTATTGATAAGACACCTTACAGAACTATACTGTACACAAAACACAATAGAATGAGTTTCTAGTACAAGTTCAAGCAAACTTTGGTCAACAAATAAATATGCTATTTTGAACAACAGTCTTACAAGACAAAGAATAAAAGAGTTTGCCAATTATGTTATGCGAGTCCATTAATTTAATGAATGCATGTTCTGTGCTGAAGTACCGTAACTGTGAAATGTAGGCTGGGTAATGACTGAATGGCCTTGAACTTTCTCTTGACATTTTTGTGCAGTGGCAGTATCATAGCCCATGAGGTTTATCCGATGTGTGATTATTGCTAATTGAAAACTTTACCCAATACCCCGCCTTGATGATTTGAAATATAGTCCGCTATGGCAGTTTATGATAGTCTCCATTTGAGCCCCATCTCTCTGTTAACATCAAGATCTCATTAATAAAAACCTCTGCATGACAGGTGCTGGTCTGGCAATGAAACTACATCCTAAACTTTTTCCTTGAAAATGTATTGATAAGACAGACACCTTACAGAACTATACTGTACATAAAGCACAAAATAATGAGTTTCTAGTACTAGTTCAAACAAACCTTGGTCAACAAATAAATATGCTATTTTGAACAACAGTCTTTCAAGACAAAGAATAAAAGAGTTTGCCATTTATGTTATGCGAGTCCATTAATTTAATGAATGAATGTTCTGTGCTGAAGTACTGTAACTGTGAAATGTAGGCTCGGTAATGACTGAATGGCCTTGAACATTCACTTGACATCTTTGTGCAGTGGCAGTATTATAGCCCATGAGGTTTATCTGAGGTGTGATTATTGCTTGTTGAAATTTTACCCAATACCCTGCCTTGATGACTTGAAATATAATCAGCTATGGCAATTTTTGATAGTCTCCATCAAGACTCATCTTTCTGTTAACATTAAGATATCATTAATGAAAACCTCTGCATGACAGGTGCTGGTCTGTCAATGAAACTACATCCTAAGCTCTTTCTTAGAAAATGAGACACCTTACATAACTCAACTGTACACAAAGCACAATAGAATGTAATTCTAGTGCAAGTTCAAACAAACGTTGGTCAAATAATAACAAATAAATATGCTATTTCACACAACAGTCTTACAAGACAAAGATTAATAGAGTTTGCTAATTATGTTATGGGGCAGCATGGTAGAAGAGGGGTTAGTGCATCTGCCTCACAATACAAAGGTCCTGAGTAGTCCTGAGTTCAATCCCGGGCTCGGGATCTTTCTGTGTGGAGTTTGCATTTTCTCCCCGTGACTGCGTGGGTTCCCTCCGGGTACTCCGGCTTCCTCCCACCTCCAAATACATGCACCTGGGGGTAGGTTGATTGGCAATACTAAATTGGCCCTAGTGTCTGAATGTGAGTGTGAATGTTGTCTGTCTATCTGTGTTGGCCCTGTGATGAGGTGGCGACTTGTCCAGGGTGTACCCCGCCTTCCGCCCAAATGCAGCTGAGATAGGCTCCAGCGACCTCAGAAAGAAATAAGCGGTAGAAAATGGATGGATGGAATTATGTTATGCTAGTCCATTAATTTAATGAATGAATGTTCTTTGCTGAAGTACCGTAACTGTGAAATGTAGGCTGGGTAATGACTGAATGGCCTTGAACGTTCCCTTGATGTTTTTGTGCAGTGGCAGTATCATAGCCCATGAGGTCAGCTATGGCAATTTTGTTTAAAGTTTCCTTTATGACTCATCTTTCTGTTATCATTAAGATCTCATTATTGAAAACCTCTGCATGACAGGTGCTGCTCTGTCAATAAAACGTCCTCAACTTATTCCTTGAAAATGTATTGATAAGACACCTTACAGAACTATACTGTACACAAAATACAATAGAATGTTTCTAGTACAAGTTCAAACAAACGGTCTATTTATGAGAAATAAATATGCTATTTCGAACAACAGTCTTACACGACAAAGAATAAAAGAGTTTGCCAACTATGTTATGCGAGTCCATTAATTTAATGAATGAATGTTCTGGACTGAAGTACCGTAACTGTGAAATGTAGGCTGGGTAGTGACTGACTGCCCTTGAACATTCTCTAGATATCTTTGTGCAGTGGCAGTATCATAGCCCGTGATGTTTATCCGAGGCTTGATTATTGTTAGTTGAAAGCTTTACCCAATACCTTGCCTTGATGACTTGAACTATAGTCAGCTATGGCAATTTTTGATAGTGTCCGTTGAGACTCATCTTTCTGTTAACGTCAAGATCTCATTAATGAAAATGTTCTGCATTGCAGGTGCTGGTCTGTCAATGAAACTACATCCTAAACTCTTTCCTTGAAAATGTATCGATAGGAAAGCCTACATAACTCAATTGTACACAAAGCACAACAGAATGTGTTTCTAGTACAAGTTCAAACAAACTTTGTTCAAATGATAAGAAATAAATATCTTATTTCACACAACAGTCCTATAAGATAAATAATAATAGAGTTTGCCAATTATGTTATGCTAGTCCATTAAATGAATGAATGAATGTTCTGTGCTGAAGTACCGTAACTGTGAAATGTAGTCTGAGTAATGATTGAATGGCCTTGAACATTCATTTGTTGTATTTGTGCAGTGGCAGTATCGTAGCCCATGAGGTTGATCTGAGGAGTGATTATTGCTGGTTGTAAACTTTACCCGATACCCTGCCTTGATGACTTGAAGTATAGTCAGCTATGGCAATTTTTGATAGTCTCCATATGAAAACTTCTGCATGACAAGTGCTGGTCTTTCAATGAAGCTACATCCTAAACTCTTTCCTTGGAAATGTATTGATAGGACACCTTACATAACTCAAATGTACACAAAGCACAATCAAATATGTTTCTAGTACAAGTTCAAACAAACGTTGGTCAAATGATAAGAAATAAATATGCCATTTTGAACCAAATTTTTACAAGACAAAGAATAAAAGAGTTTGCCAACTATGTTATGCTAGTCCATTAATTTAATGAATGAATGTTCTGTGCTGAAGTACTGTAACTGTGAAATGTAGGCTGGGTAATGACTGAATGGCCTTGAACTTTCTCTTGACATTTTTGTGCAGTGGCAGTATCATAGCCCATGAGGTTTATCCGATGTGTGATGATTGCTAATTGAAAACTTTACCCAATACCCCGCCTTGATGATTTGAAATATAGTCAGCTATGGCAGTTTATGATAGTCTCCATTTGAGCCCCATCTCTCTGTTAACATCAAGATCTCATTAATAAAAACCTCTGCATGACAGGTGCTGGTCTGGCAATGAAACTACATCCTAAACTTTTTCCTTGAAAATGTATTGATAAGACAGACACCTTACAGAACTATACTGTACATAAAGCACAAAATAATGAGTTTCTAGTACTAGTTCAAACAAACCTTGGTCAACAAATAAATATGCTATTTTGAACAACAGTCTTTCAAGACAAAGAATAAAAGAGTTTGCCATTCATGTTATGCGAGTCCATTAATTTAATGAATGAATGTTCTGTGCTGAAGTACTGTAACTGTGAAATGTAGGCTCGGTAATGACTGAATGGCCTTGAACATTCACTTGACATCTTTGTGCAGTGGCAGTATTATAGCCCATGAGGTTTATCTGAGGTGTGATTATTGCTTGTTGAAATTTTACCCAATACCCTGCCTTGATGACTTGAAATATAATCAGCTATGGCAATTTTTGATAGTCTCCATCAAGACTCATCTTTCTGTTAACATTAAGATATCATTAATGAAAACCTCTGCATGACAGGTGCTGGTCTGTCAATGAAACTACATCCTAAGCTCTTTCTTAGAAAATGAGACACCTTACATAACTCAACTGTACACAAAGCACAATAGAAAGTAATTCTAGTGCAAGTTCAAACAAACGTTGGTCAAATAATAACAAATAAATATGCTATTTCACACAACAGTCTTACAAGACAAAGATTAATAGAGTTTGCTAATTATGTTATGGGGCAGCATGGTAGAAGAGGGGTTAGTGCATCTGCCTCACAATACAAAGGTCCTGAGTAGTCCTGAGTTCAATCCCGGGCTCGGGATCTTTCTGTGTGGAGTTTGCATTTTCTCCCCGTGACTGCGTGGGTTCCCTCCGGGTACTCCGGCTTCCTCCCACCTCCAAAGACATGCACCTGGAGGTAGGTTGATTGGCAATACTAAATTGGCCCTAGTGTCTGAATGTGAGTGTGAATGTTGTCTGTCTATCTGTGTTGGCCCTGTGATGAGGTGGCGACTTGTCCAGGGTGTACCCCGCCTTCCGCCCAAATGCAGCTGAGATAGGCTCCAGCGACCTCAGAAAGGAATAAGCGGTAGAAAATGGATGGATGGAATTATGTTATGCTAGTCCATTAATTTAATGAATGAATGTTCTTTGCTGAAGTACCGTAACTGTGAAATGTAGGCTGGGTAATGACTGAATGGCCTTGAACGTTCCCTTGATGTCTTTGTGCAGTGGCAGTATCGTAGCCCATGAGGTCAGCTATGGCAATTTTGTTTAAAGTTTCCTTTATGACTCATCTTTCTGTTATCATTAGATCTCATTATTGAAAACCTCTGCATGACAGGTGCTGCTCTGTCAATAAAACGTCCTCAACTTATTCCTTGAAAATGTATTGATAAGACACCTTACAGAACTATACTGTACACAAAATACAATAGAATGTTTCTAGTACAAGTTCAAACAAACGGTCTATTTATGAGAAATAAATATGCTATTTCAAACAACAGTCTTACACGACAAAGAATAAAAGAGTTTGCCAACTATGTTATGCGAGTCCATTAATTTAATGAATGAATGTTCTGGACTGAAGTACCGTAACTGTGAAATGTAGGCTGGGTAGTGACTGACTGCCCTTGAACATTCTCTAGATATCTTTGTGCAGTGGCAGTATCATAGCCCGTGATGTTTATCCGAGGCTTGATTATTGTTAGTTGAAAGCTTTACCCAATACCTTGCCTTGATGACTTGAACTATAGTCAGCTATGGCAATTTTTGATAGTGTCCGTTGAGACTCATCTTTCTGTTAACGTCAAGATCTCATTAATGAAAATGTTCTGCATTGCAGGTGCTGGTCTGTCAATGAAACTACATCCTAAACTCTTTCCTTGAAAATGTATCGATAGGAAAGCCTACATAACTCAATTGTACACAAAGCACAACAGAATGTGTTTCTAGTACAAGTTCAAACAAACTTTGTTCAAATGATAAGAAATAAATATCGTATTTCACACAACAGTCCTATAAGATAAATAATAATAGAGTTTGCCAATTATGTTATGCTAGTCCATTAAATGAATGAATGAATGTTCTGTGCTGAAGTACCGTAACTGTGAAATGTAGTCTGAGTAATGATTGAATGGCCTTGAACATTCATTTGTTGTATTTGTGCAGTGGCAGTATCGTAGCCCATGAGGTTGATCTGAGGAGTGATTATTGCTGGTTGTAAACTTTACCCGATACCCTGCCTTGATGACTTGAAGTATAGTCAGCTATGGCAATTTTTGATAGTCTCCATATGAAAACTTCTGCATGACAAGTGCTGGTCTTTCAATGAAGCTACATCCTAAACTCTTTCCTTGGAAATGTATTGATAGGACACCTTACATAACTCAAATGTACACAAAGCACAATCAAATATGTTTCTAGTACAAGTTCAAACAAACGTTGGTCAAATGATAAGAAATAAATATGCCATTTTGAACAAAATTCTTACAAGACAAAGAATAAAAGAGTTTGCCAACTATGTTATGCTAGTCCATTAATTTAATGAATGAATGTTCTGTGCTGAAGTACCGTAACTGTGAAATGTAGGCTGGGTAATGACTGAATGGCCTTGAACGCTCACTGGATATCTTTGTGCAGTGGCAGTATCGTAGCCCATAGGGTTTATCCAAGGTGTGATTATTGCTAGTTGAAAACTTTATCCAATACCCTGCCTTGATGACTTGAAATATAGTCAGCTATGGCAATTTTTGATAGTCTCCATTGAGACTCATCTTTCTGTTAACTTCAAGATCTTCTTAATGAAAACCTCTGCGTGACAGGTGCTGGTCTGGCAATGAAATAACATCCTAAACTTTTTCCTTGAAAATGTATTGATAAGACACCTTACAGAACTATACTGTACACAAAACACAATAGAATGAGTTTCTAGTACAAGTTCAAGCAAACTTTGGTCAACAAATAAATATGCTATTTTGAACAACAGTCTTACAAGACAAAGAATAAAAGAGTTTGCCAATTATGTTATGCGAGTCCATTAATTTAATGAATGCATGTTCTGTGCTGAAGTACCGTAACTGTGAAATGTAGGCTGGGTAATGACTGAATGGCCTTGAACTTTCTCTTGACATTTTTGTGCAGTGGCAGTATCATAGCCCATGAGGTTTATCCGATGTGTGATTATTGCTAATTGAAAACTTTACCCAATACCCCACCTTGATGATTTGAAATATAGTCCGCTATGGCAGTTTATGATAGTCTCCATTTGAGCCCCATCTCTCTGTTAACATCAAGATCTCATTAATAAAAACCTCTGCATGACAGGTGCTGGTCTGGCAATGAAACTACATCCTAAACTTTTTCCTTGAAAATGTATTGATAAGACAGACACCTTACAGAACTATACTGTACATAAAGCACAAAATAATGAGTTTCTAGTACTAGTTCAAACAAACCTTGGTCAACAAATAAATATGCTATTTTGAACAACAGTCTTTCAAGACAAAGAATAAAAGAGTTTGCCATTTATGTTATGCGAGTCCATTAATTTAATGAATGAATGTTCTGTGCTGAAGTACTGTAACTGTGAAATGTAGGCTCGGTAATGACTGAATGGCCTTGAACATTCACTTGACATCTTTATGCAGTGGCAGTATTATAGCCCATGAGGTTTATCTGAGGTGTGATTATTGCTTGTTGAAATTTTACCCAATACCCTGCCTTGATGACTTGAAATATAATCAGCTATGGCAATTTTTGATAGTCTCCATCAAGACTCATCTTTCTGTTATCATTAAGATCTCATTATTGAAAACCTCTGCATGACAGGTGCTGCTCTGTCAATAAAACGTCCTCAACTTATTCCTTGAAAATGTATTGATAAGACACCTTACAGAACTATACTGTACACAAAATACAATAGAATGTTTCTAGTACAAGTTCAAACAAACGGTCTATTTATGAGAAATAAATATGCTATTTCGAACAACAGTCTTACACGACAAAGAATAAAAGAGTTTGCCAACTATGTTATGCGAGTCCATTAATTTAATGAATGAATGTTCTGGACTGAAGTACCGTAACTGTGAAATGTAGGCTGGGTAGTGACTGACTGCCCTTGAACATTCTCTAGATATCTTTGTGCAGTGGCAGTATCATAGCCCGTGATGTTTATCCGAGGCTTGATTATTGTTAGTTGAAAGCTTTACCCAATACCTTGCCTTGATGACTTGAACTATAGTCAGCTATGGCAATTTTTGATAGTGTCCGTTGAGACTCATCTTTCTGTTAACGTCAAGATCTCATTAATGAAAATGTTCTGCATTGCAGGTGCTGGTCTGTCAATGAAACTACATCCTAAACTCTTTCCTTGAAAATGTATCGATAGGAAAGCCTACATAACTCAATTGTACACAAAGCACAACAGAATGTGTTTCTAGTACAAGTTCAAACAAACTTTGTTCAAATGATAAGAAATAAATATCTTATTTCACACAACAGTCCTATAAGATAAATAATAATAGAGTTTGCCAATTATGTTATGCTAGTCCATTAAATGAATGAATGAATGTTCTGTGCTGAAGTACCGTAACTGTGAAATGTAGTCTGAGTAATGATTGAATGGCCTTGAACATTCATTTGTTGTATTTGTGCAGTGGCAGTATCGTAGCCCATGAGGTTGATCTGAGGAGTGATTATTGCTGGTTGTAAACTTTACCCGATACCCTGCCTTGATGACTTGAAGTATAGTCAGCTATGGCAATTTTTGATAGTCTCCATATGAAAACTTCTGCATGACAAGTGCTGGTCTTTCAATGAAGCTACATCCTAAACTCTTTCCTTGGAAATGTATTGATAGGACACCTTACATAACTCAAATGTACACAAAGCACAATCAAATATGTTTCTAGTACAAGTTCAAACAAACGTTGGTCAAATGATAAGAAATAAATATGCCATTTTGAACAAAATTCTTACAAGACAAAGAATAAAAGAGTTTGCCAACTATGTTATGCTAGTCCATTAATTTAATGAATGAATGTTCTGTGCTGAAGTACCGTGGCTGGGTAATGACTGAATGGCCTTGAACGCTCACTGGATATCTTTGTGCAGTGGCAGTATCGTAGCCCATAGGGTTTATCCAAGGTGTGATTATTGCTAGTTGAAAACTTTATCCAATACCCTGCCTTGATGACTTGAAATATAGTCAGCTATGGCAATTTTTGATAGTCTCCATTGAGACTCATCTTTCTGTTAACTTCAAGATCTTCTTAATGAAAACCTCTGCGTGACAGGTGCTGGTCTGGCAATGAAATAACATCCTAAACTTTTTCCTTGAAAATGTATTGATAAGACACCTTACAGAACTATACTGTACACAAAACACAATAGAATGAGTTTCTAGTACAAGTTCAAGCAAACTTTGGTCAACAAATAAATATGCTATTTTGAACAACAGTCTTACAAGACAAAGAATAAAAGAGTTTGCCAATTATGTTATGCGAGTCCATTAATTTAATGAATGCATGTTCTGTGCTGAAGTACCGTAACTGTGAAATGTAGGCTGGGTAATGACTGAATGGCCTTGAACTTTCTCTTGACATTTTTGTGCAGTGGCAGTATCATAGCCCATGAGGTTTATCCGATGTGTGATTATTGCTAATTGAAAACTTTACCCAATACCCCACCTTGATGATTTGAAATATAGTCCGCTATGGCAGTTTATGATAGTCTCCATTTGAGCCCCATCTCTCTGTTAACATCAAGATCTCATTAATAAAAACCTCTGCATGACAGGTGCTGGTCTGGCAATGAAACTACATCCTAAACTTTTTCCTTGAAAATGTATTGATAAGACAGACACCTTACAGAACTATACTGTACATAAAGCACAAAATAATGAGTTTCTAGTACTAGTTCAAACAAACCTTGGTCAACAAATAAATATGCTATTTTGAACAACAGTCTTTCAAGACAAAGAATAAAAGAGTTTGCCATTTATGTTATGCGAGTCCATTAATTTAATGAATGAATGTTCTGTGCTGAAGTACTGTAACTGTGAAATGTAGGCTCGGTAATGACTGAATGGCCTTGAACATTCACTTGACATCTTTATGCAGTGGCAGTATTATAGCCCATGAGGTTTATCTGAGGTGTGATTATTGCTTGTTGAAATTTTACCCAATACCCTGCCTTGATGACTTGAAATATAATCAGCTATGGCAATTTTTGATAGTCTCCATCAAGACTCATCTTTCTGTTATCATTAAGATCTCATTATTGAAAACCTCTGCATGACAGGTGCTGCTCTGTCAATAAAACGTCCTCAACTTATTCCTTGAAAATGTATTGATAAGACACCTTACAGAACTATACTGTACACAAAATACAATAGAATGTTTCTAGTACAAGTTCAAACAAACGGTCTATTTATGAGAAATAAATATGCTATTTCGAACAACAGTCTTACACGACAAAGAATAAAAGAGTTTGCCAACTATGTTATGCGAGTCCATTAATTTAATGAATGAATGTTCTGGACTGAAGTACCGTAACTGTGAAATGTAGGCTGGGTAGTGACTGACTGCCCTTGAACATTCTCTAGATATCTTTGTGCAGTGGCAGTATCATAGCCCGTGATGTTTATCCGAGGCTTGATTATTGTTAGTTGAAAGCTTTACCCAATACCTTGCCTTGATGACTTGAACTATAGTCAGCTATGGCAATTTTTGATAGTGTCCGTTGAGACTCATCTTTCTGTTAACGTCAAGATCTCATTAATGAAAATGTTCTGCATTGCAGGTGCTGGTCTGTCAATGAAACTACATCCTAAACTCTTTCCTTGAAAATGTATCGATAGGAAAGCCTACATAACTCAATTGTACACAAAGCACAACAGAATGTGTTTCTAGTACAAGTTCAAACAAACTTTGTTCAAATGATAAGAAATAAATATCTTATTTCACACAACAGTCCTATAAGATAAATAATAATAGAGTTTGCCAATTATGTTATGCTAGTCCATTAAATGAATGAATGAATGTTCTGTGCTGAAGTACCGTAACTGTGAAATGTAGTCTGAGTAATGATTGAATGGCCTTGAACATTCATTTGTTGTATTTGTGCAGTGGCAGTATCGTAGCCCATGAGGTTGATCTGAGGAGTGATTATTGCTGGTTGTAAACTTTACCCGATACCCTGCCTTGATGACTTGAAGTATAGTCAGCTATGGCAATTTTTGATAGTCTCCATATGAAAACTTCTGCATGACAAGTGCTGGTCTTTCAATGAAGCTACATCCTAAACTCTTTCCTTGGAAATGTATTGATAGGACACCTTACATAACTCAAATGTACACAAAGCACAATCAAATATGTTTCTAGTACAAGTTCAAACAAACGTTGGTCAAATGATAAGAAATAAATATGCCATTTTGAACAAAATTCTTACAAGACAAAGAATAAAAGAGTTTGCCAACTATGTTATGCTAGTCCATTAATTTAATGAATGAATGTTCTGTGCTGAAGTACCGTGGCTGGGTAATGACTGAATGGCCTTGAACGCTCACTGGATATCTTTGTGCAGTGGCAGTATCGTAGCCCATAGGGTTTATCCAAGGTGTGATTATTGCTAGTTGAAAACTTTATCCAATACCCTGCCTTGATGACTTGAAATATAGTCAGCTATGGCAATTTTTGATAGTCTCCATTGAGACTCATCTTTCTGTTAACTTCAAGATCTTCTTAATGAAAACCTCTGCGTGACAGGTGCTGGTCTGGCAATGAAATAACATCCTAAACTTTTTCCTTGAAAATGTATTGATAAGACACCTTACAGAACTATACTGTACACAAAACACAATAGAATGAGTTTCTAGTACAAGTTCAAGCAAACTTTGGTCAACAAATAAATATGCTATTTTGAACAACAGTCTTACAAGACAAAGAATAAAAGAGTTTGCCAATTATGTTATGCGAGTCCATTAATTTAATGAATGCATGTTCTGTGCTGAAGTACCGTAACTGTGAAATGTAGGCTGGGTAATGACTGAATGGCCTTGAACTTTCTCTTGACATTTTTGTGCAGTGGCAGTATCATAGCCCATGAGGTTTATCCGATGTGTGATTATTGCTAATTGAAAACTTTACCCAATACCCCGCCTTGATGATTTGAAATATAGTCCGCTATGGCAGTTTATGATAGTCTCCATTTGAGCCCCATCTCTCTGTTAACATCAAGATCTCATTAATAAAAACCTCTGCATGACAGGTGCTGGTCTGGCAATGAAACTACATCCTAAACTTTTTCCTTGAAAATGTATTGATAAGACAGACACCTTACAGAACTATACTGTACATAAAGCACAAAATAATGAGTTTCTAGTACTAGTTCAAACAAACCTTGGTCAACAAATAAATATGCTATTTTGAACAACAGTCTTTCAAGACAAAGAATAAAAGAGTTTGCCATTTATGTTATGCGAGTCCATTAATTTAATGAATGAATGTTCTGTGCTGAAGTACTGTAACTGTGAAATGTAGGCTCGGTAATGACTGAATGGCCTTGAACATTCACTTGACATCTTTGTGCAGTGGCAGTATTATAGCCCATGAGGTTTATCTGAGGTGTGATTATTGCTTGTTGAAATTTTACCCAATACCCTGCCTTGATGACTTGAAATATAATCAGCTATGGCAATTTTTGATAGTCTCCATCAAGACTCATCTTTCTGTTATCATTAAGATCTCATTATTGAAAACCTCTGCATGACAGGTGCTGCTCTGTCAATAAAACGTCCTCAACTTATTCCTTGAAAATGTATTGATAAGACACCTTACAGAACTATACTGTACACAAAATACAATAGAATGTTTCTAGTACAAGTTCAAACAAACGGTCTATTTATGAGAAATAAATATGCTATTTCGAACAACAGTCTTACACGACAAAGAATAAAAGAGTTTGCCAACTATGTTATGCGAGTCCATTAATTTAATGAATGAATGTTCTGGACTGAAGTACCGTAACTGTGAAATGTAGGCTGGGTAGTGACTGACTGCCCTTGAACATTCTCTAGATATCTTTGTGCAGTGGCAGTATCATAGCCCGTGATGTTTATCCGAGGCTTGATTATTGTTAGTTGAAAGCTTTACCCAATACCTTGCCTTGATGACTTGAACTATAGTCAGCTATGGCAATTTTTGATAGTGTCCGTTGAGACTCATCTTTCTGTTAACGTCAAGATCTCATTAATGAAAATGTTCTGCATTGCAGGTGCTGGTCTGTCAATGAAACTACATCCTAAACTCTTTCCTTGAAAATGTATCGATAGGAAAGCCTACATAACTCAATTGTACACAAAGCACAACAGAATGTGTTTCTAGTACAAGTTCAAACAAACTTTGTTCAAATGATAAGAAATAAATATCTTATTTCACACAACAGTCCTATAAGATAAATAATAATAGAGTTTGCCAATTATGTTATGCTAGTCCATTAAATGAATGAATGAATGTTCTGTGCTGAAGTACCGTAACTGTGAAATGTAGTCTGAGTAATGATTGAATGGCCTTGAACATTCATTTGTTGTATTTGTGCAGTGGCAGTATCGTAGCCCATGAGGTTGATCTGAGGAGTGATTATTGCTGGTTGTAAACTTTACCCGATACCCTGCCTTGATGACTTGAAGTATAGTCAGCTATGGCAATTTTTGATAGTCTCCATATGAAAACTTCTGCATGACAAGTGCTGGTCTTTCAATGAAGCTACATCCTAAACTCTTTCCTTGGAAATGTATTGATAGGACACCTTACATAACTCAAATGTACACAAAGCACAATCAAATATGTTTCTAGTACAAGTTCAAACAAACGTTGGTCAAATGATAAGAAATAAATATGCCATTTTGAACAAAATTCTTACAAGACAAAGAATAAAAGAGTTTGCCAACTATGTTATGCTAGTCCATTAATTTAATGAATGAATGTTCTGTGCTGAAGTACCGTGGCTGGGTAATGACTGAATGGCCTTGAACGCTCACTGGATATCTTTGTGCAGTGGCAGTATCGTAGCCCATAGGGTTTATCCAAGGTGTGATTATTGCTAGTTGAAAACTTTATCCAATACCCTGCCTTGATGACTTGAAATATAGTCAGCTATGGCAATTTTTGATAGTCTCCATTGAGACTCATCTTTCTGTTAACTTCAAGATCTTCTTAATGAAAACCTCTGCGTGACAGGTGCTGGTCTGGCAATGAAATAACATCCTAAACTTTTTCCTTGAAAATGTATTGATAAGACACCTTACAGAACTATACTGTACACAAAACACAATAGAATGAGTTTCTAGTACAAGTTCAAGCAAACTTTGGTCAACAAATAAATATGCTATTTTGAACAACAGTCTTACAAGACAAAGAATAAAAGAGTTTGCCAATTATGTTATGCGAGTCCATTAATTTAATGAATGCATGTTCTGTGCTGAAGTACCGTAACTGTGAAATGTAGGCTGGGTAATGACTGAATGGCCTTGAACTTTCTCTTGACATTTTTGTGCAGTGGCAGTATCATAGCCCATGAGGTTTATCCGATGTGTGATTATTGCTAATTGAAAACTTTACCCAATACCCCGCCTTGATGATTTGAAATATAGTCCGCTATGGCAGTTTATGATAGTCTCCATTTGAGCCCCATCTCTCTGTTAACATCAAGATCTCATTAATAAAAACCTCTGCATGACAGGTGCTGGTCTGGCAATGAAACTACATCCTAAACTTTTTCCTTGAAAATGTATTGATAAGACAGACACCTTACAGAACTATACTGTACATAAAGCACAAAATAATGAGTTTCTAGTACTAGTTCAAACAAACCTTGGTCAACAAATAAATATGCTATTTTGAACAACAGTCTTTCAAGACAAAGAATAAAAGAGTTTGCCATTTATGTTATGCGAGTCCATTAATTTAATGAATGAATGTTCTGTGCTGAAGTACTGTAACTGTGAAATGTAGGCTCGGTAATGACTGAATGGCCTTGAACATTCACTTGACATCTTTGTGCAGTGGCAGTATTATAGCCCATGAGGTTTATCTGAGGTGTGATTATTGCTTGTTGAAATTTTACCCAATACCCTGCCTTGATGACTTGAAATATAATCAGCTATGGCAATTTTTGATAGTCTCCATCAAGACTCATCTTTCTGTTAACATTAAGATATCATTAATGAAAACCTCTGCATGACAGGTGCTGGTCTGTCAATGAAACTACATCCTAAGCTCTTTCTTAGAAAATGAGACACCTTACATAACTCAACTGTACACAAAGCACAATAGAATGTAATTCTAGTGCAAGTTCAAACAAACGTTGGTCAAATAATAACAAATAAATATGCTATTTCACACAACAGTCTTACAAGACAAAGATTAATAGAGTTTGCTAATTATGTTATGGGGCAGCATGGTAGAAGAGGGGTTAGTGCATCTGCCTCACAATACAAAGGTCCTGAGTAGTCCTGAGTTCAATCCCGGGCTCGGGATCTTTCTGTGTGGAGTTTGCATTTTCTCCCCGTGACTGCGTGGGTTCCCTCCGGGTACTCCGGCTTCCTCCCACCTCCAAAGACATGCACCTGGGGGTAGGTTGATTGGCAATACTAAATTGGCCCTAGTGTCTGAATGTGAGTGTGAATGTTGTCTGTCTATCTGTGTTGGCCCTGTGATGAGGTGGCGACTTGTCCAGGGTGTACCCCGCCTTCCGCCCAAATGCAGCTGAGATAGGCTCCAGCGACCTCAGAAAGGAATAAGCGGTAGAAAATGGATGGATGGAATTATGTTATGCTAGTCCATTAATTTAATGAATGAATGTTCTTTGCTGAAGTACCGTAACTGTGAAATGTAGGCTGGGTAATGACTGAATGGCCTTGAACGTTCCCTTGATGTCTTTGTGCAGTGGCAGTATCATAGCCCATGAGGTCAGCTATGGCAATTTTGTTTAAAGTTTCCTTTATGACTCATCTTTCTGTTATCATTAAGATCTCATTATTGAAAACCTCTGCATGACAGGTGCTGCTCTGTCAATAAAACGTCCTGAACTTATTCCTTGAAAATGTATTGATAAGACACCTTACAGAACTATACTGTACACAAAATACAATAGAATGTTTCTAGTACAAGTTCAAACAAACGGTCTATTTATGAGAAATAAATATGCTATTTCGAACAACAGTCTTACACGACAAAGAATAAAAGAGTTTGCCAACTATGTTATGCGAGTCCATTAATTTAATGAATGAATGTTCTGGACTGAAGTACCGTAACTGTGAAATGTAGGCTGGGTAGTGACTGACTGCCCTTGAACATTCTCTAGATATCTTTGTGCAGTGGCAGTATCATAGCCCGTGATGTTAATCCGAGGCTTGATTATTGTTAGTTGAAAGCTTTACCCAATACCTTGCCTTGATGACTTGAACTATAGTCAGCTATGGCAATTTTTGATAGTGTCCGTTGAGACTCATCTTTCTGTTAACGTCAAGATCTCATTAATGAAAATGTTCCGCATTGCAGGTGCTGGTCTGTCAATGAAACTACATCCTAAACTCTTTCCTTGAAAATGTATCGATAGGAAAGCCTACATAACTCAATTGTACACAAAGCACAACAGAATGTGTTTCTAGTACAAGTTCAAACAAACTTTGTTCAAATGATAAGAAATAAATATCTTATTTCACACAACAGTCCTATAAGATAAATAATAATAGAGTTTGCCAATTATGTTATGCTAGTCCATTAAATGAATGAATGAATGTTCTGTGCTGAAGTACCGTAACTGTGAAATGTAGTCTGAGTAATGATTGAATGGCCTTGAACATTCATTTGTTGTATTTGTGCAGTGGCAGTATCGTAGCCCATGAGGTTGATCTGAGGAGTGATTATTGCTGGTTGTAAACTTTACCCGATACCCTGCCTTGATGACTTGAAGTATAGTCAGCTATGGCAATTTTTGATAGTCTCCAAATGAAAACTTCTGCATGACAAGTGCTGGTCTTTCAATGAAGCTACATCCTAAACTCTTTCCTTGGAAATGTATTGATAGGACACCTTACATAACTCAAATGTACACAAAGCACAATCAAATATGTTTCTAGTACAAGTTCAAACAAACGTTGGTCAAATGATAAGAAATAAATATGCCATTTTGAACAAAATTCTTACAAGACAAAGAATAAAAGAGTTTGCCAACTATGTTATGCTAGTCCATTAATTTAATGAATGAATGTTCTGTGCTGAAGTACTGTAACTGTGAAATGTAGGCTGGGTAATGACTGAATGGCCTTGAACTTTCTCTTGACATTTTTGTGCAGTGGCAGTATCATAGCCCATGAGGTTTATCCGATGTGTGATGATTGCTAATTGAAAACTTTACCCAATACCCCGCCTTGATGATTTGAAATATAGTCAGCTATGGCAGTTTATGATAGTCTCCATTTGAGCCCCATCTCTCTGTTAACATCAAGATCTCATTAATAAAAACCTCTGCATGACAGGTGCTGGTCTGGCAATGAAACTACATCCTAAACTTTTTCCTTGAAAATGTATTGATAAGACAGACACCTTACAGAACTATACTGTACATAAAGCACAAAATAATGAGTTTCTAGTACTAGTTCAAACAAACCTTGGTCAACAAATAAATATGCTATTTTGAACAACAGTCTTTCAAGACAAAGAATAAAAGAGTTTGCCATTTATGTTATGCGAGTCCATTAATTTAATGAATGAATGTTCTGTGCTGAAGTACTGTAACTGTGAAATGTAGGCTCGGTAATGACTGAATGGCCTTGAACATTCACTTGACATCTTTGTGCAGTGGCAGTATTATAGCCCATGAGGTTTATCTGAGGTGTGATTATTGCTTGTTGAAATTTTACCCAATACCCTGCCTTGATGACTTGAAATATAATCAGCTATGGCAATTTTTGATAGTCTCCATCAAGACTCATCTTTCTGTTAACATTAAGATATCATTAATGAAAACCTCTGCATGACAGGTGCTGGTCTGTCAATGAAACTACATCCTAAGCTCTTTCTTAGAAAATGAGACACCTTACATAACTCAACTGTACACAAAGCACAATAGAATGTAATTCTAGTGCAAGTTCAAACAAACGTTGGTCAAATAATAACAAATAAATATGCTATTTCACACAACAGTCTTACAAGACAAAGATGAATAGAGTTTGCTAATTATGTTATGGGGCAGCATGGTAGAAGAGGGGTTAGTGCATCTGCCTCACAATACAAAGGTCCTGAGTAGTCCTGAGTTCAATCCCGGGCTCGGGATCTTTCTGTGTGGAGTTTGCATTTTCTCCCCGTGACTGCGTGGGTTCCCTCCGGGTACTCCGGCTTCCTCCCACCTCCAAAGACATGCACCTGGAGGTAGGTTGATTGGCAATACTAAATTGGCCCTAGTGTCTGAATGTGAGTGTGAATGTTGTCTGTCTATCTGTGTTGGCCCTGTGATGAGGTGGCGACTTGTCCAGGGTGTACCCCGCCTTCCGCCCAAATGCAGCTGAGATAGGCTCCAGCGACCTCAGAAAGGAATAAGCGGTAGAAAATGGATGGATGGAATTATGTTATGCTAGTCCATTAATTTAATGAATGAATGTTCTTTGCTGAAGTACCGTAACTGTGAAATGTAGGCTGGGTAATGACTGAATGGCCTTGAACGTTCCCTTGATGTCTTTGTGCAGTGGCAGTATCGTAGCCCATGAGGTCAGCTATGGCAATTTTGTTTAAAGTTTCCTTTATGACTCATCTTTCTGTTATCATTAGATCTCATTATTGAAAACCTCTGCATGACAGGTGCTGCTCTGTCAATAAAACATCCTCAACTTATTCCTTGAAAATATATTGATAAGACACCTTACAGAACTATACTGTACACAAAATACAATAGAATGTTTCTAGTACAAGTTCAAACAAACGGTCTATTTATGAGAAATAAATATGCTATTTCGAACAACAGTCTTACACGACAAAGAATAAAAGAGTTTGCCAACTATGTTATGCGAGTCCATTAATTTAATGAATGAATGTTCTGGACTGAAGTACCGTAACTGTGAAATGTAGGCTGGGTAGTGACTGACTGCCCTTGAACATTCTCTAGATATCTTTGTGCAGTGGCAGTATCATAGCCCGTGATGTTTATCCGAGGCTTGATTATTGTTAGTTGAAAGCTTTACCCAATACCTTGCCTTGATGACTTGAACTATAGTCAGCTATGGCAATTTTTGATAGTGTCCGTTGAGACTCATCTTTCTGTTAACGTCAAGATCTCATTAATGAAAATGTTCTGCATTGCAGGTGCTGGTCTGTCAATGAAACTACATCCTAAACTCTTTCCTTGAAAATGTATCGATAGGAAAGCCTACATAACTCAATTGTACACAAAGCACAACAGAATGTGTTTCTAGTACAAGTTCAAACAAACTTTGTTCAAATGATAAGAAATAAATATCTTATTTCACACAACAGTCCTATAAGATAAATAATAATAGAGTTTGCCAATTATGTTATGCTAGTCCATTAAATGAATGAATGAATATTCTGTGCTGAAGTACCGTAACTGTGAAATGTAGTCTGAGTAATGATTGAATGGCCTTGAACATTCATTTGTTGTATTTGTGCAGTGGCAGTATCGTAGCCCATGAGGTTGATCTGAGGAGTGATTATTGCTGGTTGTAAACTTTACCCGATACCCTGCCTTGATGACTTGAAGTATAGTCAGCTATGGCAATTTTTGATAGTCTCCATATGAAAACTTCTGCATGACAAGTGCTGGGTCTTTCAATGAAGCTACATCCTAAACTCTTTCCTTGGAAATGTATTGATAGGACACCTTACATAACTCAACTGTACACAAAGCACAATCAAATATGTTTCTAGTACAAGTTCAAACAAACGTTGGTCAAATGATAAGAAATAAATATGCCATTTTGAACAAAATTCTTACAAGACAAAGAATAAAAGAGTTTGCCAACTATGTTATGCTAGTCCATTAATTTAATGAATGAATGTTCTGTGCTGAAGTACCGTAACTGTGAAATGTAGGCTGGGTAATGACTGAATGGCCTTGAACGTACCCTTGATATCTTTGTGCAGTGGCAGTATCGTAGCCCATAGGGTTTATCCAAGGTGTGATTATTGCTAGTTGAAAACTTTATCCAATACCCCGCCTTGATGACTTGAAATATAGTCAGCTATGGCAATTTTTGATAGTCTCCATTGAGACTCATCTTTCTGTTAACTTCAAGATCTTCTTAATGAAAACCTCTGCGTGACAGGTGCTGGTCTGGCAATGAAATAACATCCTAAACTTTTTCCTTGAAAATGTATTGATAAGACACCTTACAGAACTATACTGTACACAAAACACAATAGAATGAGTTTCTAGTACAAGTTCAAGCAAACCTTGGTCAACAAATAAATATGCTATTTTGAACAACAGTCTTACAAGACAAAGAATAAAAGAGTTTGCCAATTATGTTATGCGACTCCATTAATTTAATGAATGCATGTTCTGTGCTGAAGTACCGTAACTGTGAAATGTAGGCTGGGTAATGACTGAATGGCCTTGAACTTTCTCTTGACATTTTTGTGCAGTGGCAGTATCATAGCCCATGAGGTTTATCCGATGTGTGATGATTGCTAATTGAAAACTTTACCCAATACCCCGCCTTGATGATTTGAAATATAGTCAGCTATGGCAGTTTATGATAGTCTCCATTTGAGCCCCATCTCTCTGTTAACATCAAGATCTCATTAATAAAAACCTCTGCATGACAGGTGCTGGTCTGGCAATGAAACTACATCCTAAACTTTTTCCTTGAAAATGTATTGATAAGACAGACACCTTACAGAACTATACTGTACATAAAGCACAAAATAATGAGTTTCTAGTACTAGTTCAAACAAACCTTGGTCAACAAATAAATATGCTATTTTGAACAACAGTCTTTCAAGACAAAGAATAAAAGAGTTTGCCATTTATGTTATGCGAGTCCATTAATTTAATGAATGAATGTTCTGTGCTGAAGTACTGTAACTGTGAAATGTAGGCTCGGTAATGACTGAATGGCCTTGAACATTCACTTGACATCTTTGTGCAGTGGCAGTATCATAGCCCATGAGGTTTATCTGAGGTGTGATTATTGCTTGTTGAAATTTTACCCAATACCCTGCCTTGATGACTTGAAATATAATCAGCTATGGCAATTTTTGATAGTCTCCATCAAGACTCATCTTTCTGTTAACATTAAGATATCATTGATGAAAACCTCTGCATGACAGGTGCTGGTCTGTCAATTAAACTACATCCTAAGCTCTTTCTTAGAAAATGAGACACCTTACATAACTCAACTGTACACAAAGCACAATAGAATGTAATTCTAGTGCAAGTTCAAACAAACGTTGGTCAAATAATAACAAATAAATATGCTATTTCACACAACAGTCTTACAAGACAAAGATTAATAGAGTTTGCTAATTATGTTATGGGACAGCATGGTAGAAGAGGGGTTAGTGCATCTGCCTCACAATACAAAGGTCCTGAGTAGTCCTGAGTTCAATCCCGGGCTCGGGATCTTTCTGTGTGGAGTTTGCATTTTCTCCCCGTGACTGCGTGGGTTCCCTCCGGGTACTCCGGCTTCCTCCCACCTCCAAAGACATGCACCTGGGGGTAGGTTGATTGGCAATACTAAATTGGCCCTAGTGTCTGAATGTGAGTGTGAATGTTGTCTGTCTATCTGTGTTGGCCCTGTGATGAGGTGGCGACTTGTCCAGGGTGTACCCCGCCTTCCGCCCAAATGCAGCTGAGATAGGCTCCAGCGACCTCAGAAAGGAATAAGCGGTAGAAAATGGATGGATGGAATTATGTTATGCTAGTCCATTAATTTAATGAATGAATGTTCTTTGCTGAAGTACCGTAACTGTGAAATGTAGGCTGGGTAATGACTGAATGGCCTTGAACGTTCCCTTGATATCTTTGTGCAGTGGCAGTATCGTAGCCCATGAGGTCAGCTATGGCAATTTTGTTTAAAGTTTCCTTTATGACACATCTTTCTGTTATCATTAAGATCTCATTATTGAAAACCTCTGCATGACAGGTGCTGCTCTGTCAATAAAACGTCCTGAACTTATTCCTTGAAAATGTATTGATAAGACACCTTACAGAACTATACTGTACACAAAATACAATAGAATGTTTCTAGTACAAGTTCAAACAAACGGTCTATTTATGAGAAATAAATATGCTATTTCGAACAACAGTCTTACACGACAAAGAATAAAAGAGTTTGCCAACTATGTTATGCGAGTCCATTAATTTAATGAATGAATGTTCTGGACTGAAGTACCGTAACTGTGAAATGTAGGCTGGGTAGTGACTGACTGCCCTTGAACATTCTCTAGATATCTTTGTGCAGTGGCAGTATCATAGCCCGTGATGTTTATCCGAGGCTTGATTATTGTTAGTTGAAAGCTTTACCCAATACCTTGCCTTGATGACTTGAACTATAGTCAGCTATGGCAATTTTTGATAGTGTCCGTTGAGACTCATCTTTCTGTTAACGTCAAGATCTCATTAATGAAAATGTTCTGCATTGCAGGTGCTGGTCTGTCAATGAAACTACATCCTAAACTCTTTCCTTGAAAATGTATCGATAGGAAAGCCTACATAACTCAATTGTACACAAAGCACAACAGAATGTGTTTCTAGTACAAGTTCAAACAAACTTTGTTCAAATGATAAGAAATAAATATCGTATTTCACACAACAGTCCTATAAGATAAATAATAATAGAGTTTGCCAATTATGTTATGCTAGTCCATTAAATGAATGAATGAATGTTCTGTGCTGAAGTACCGTAACTGTGAAATGTAGTCTGAGTAATGATTGAATGGCCTTGAACATTCATTTGTTGTATTTGTGCAGTGGCAGTATCGTAGCCCATGAGGTTGATCTGAGGAGTGATTATTGCTGGTTGTAAACTTTACCCGATACCCTGCCTTGATGACTTGAAGTATAGTCAGCTATGGCAATTTTTGATAGTCTCCATATGAAAACTTCTGCATGACAAGTGCTGGTCTTTCAATGAAGCTACATCCTAAACTCTTTCCTTGGAAATGTATTGATAGGACACCTTACATAACTCAAATGTACACAAAGCACAATCAAATATGTTTCTAGTACAAGTTCAAACAAACGTTGGTCAAATGATAAGAAATAAATATGCCATTTTGAACAAAATTCTTACAAGACAAAGAATAAAAGAGTTTGCCAACTATGTTATGCTAGTCCATTAATTTAATGAATGAATGTTCTGTGCTGAAGTACCGTAACTGTGAAATGTAGGCTGGGTAATGACTGAATGGCCTTGAACGCTCACTGGATATCTTTGTGCAGTGGCAGTATCGTAGCCCATAGGGTTTATCCAAGGTGTGATTATTGCTAGTTGAAAACTTTATCCAATACCCTGCCTTGATGACTTGAAATATAGTCAGCTATGGCAATTTTTGATAGTCTCCATTGAGACTCATCTTTCTGTTAACTTCAAGATCTTCTTAATGAAAACCTCTGCGTGACAGGTGCTGGTCTGGCAATGAAATAACATCCTAAACTTTTTCCTTGAAAATGTATTGATAAGACACCTTACAGAACTATACTGTACACAAAACACAATAGAATGAGTTTCTAGTACAAGTTCAAGCAAACTTTGGTCAACAAATAAATATGCTATTTTGAACAACAGTCTTACAAGACAAAGAATAAAAGAGTTTGCCAATTATGTTATGCGAGTCCATTAATTTAATGAATGCATGTTCTGTGCTGAAGTACCGTAACTGTGAAATGTAGGCTGGGTAATGACTGAATGGCCTTGAACTTTCTCTTGACATTTTTGTGCAGTGGCAGTATCATAGCCCATGAGGTTTATCCGATGTGTGATTATTGCTAATTGAAAACTTTACCCAATACCCCACCTTGATGATTTGAAATATAGTCCGCTATGGCAGTTTATGATAGTCTCCATTTGAGCCCCATCTCTCTGTTAACATCAAGATCTCATTAATAAAAACCTCTGCATGACAGGTGCTGGTCTGGCAATGAAACTACATCCTAAACTTTTTCCTTGAAAATGTATTGATAAGACAGACACCTTACAGAACTATACTGTACATAAAGCACAAAATAATGAGTTTCTAGTACTAGTTCAAACAAACCTTGGTCAACAAATAAATATGCTATTTTGAACAACAGTCTTTCAAGACAAAGAATAAAAGAGTTTGCCATTTATGTTATGCGAGTCCATTAATTTAATGAATGAATGTTCTGTGCTGAAGTACTGTAACTGTGAAATGTAGGCTCGGTAATGACTGAATGGCCTTGAACATTCACTTGACATCTTTATGCAGTGGCAGTATTATAGCCCATGAGGTTTATCTGAGGTGTGATTATTGCTTGTTGAAATTTTACCCAATACCCTGCCTTGATGACTTGAAATATAATCAGCTATGGCAATTTTTGATAGTCTCCATCAAGACTCATCTTTCTGTTATCATTAAGATCTCATTATTGAAAACCTCTGCATGACAGGTGCTGCTCTGTCAATAAAACGTCCTCAACTTATTCCTTGAAAATGTATTGATAAGACACCTTACAGAACTATACTGTACACAAAATACAATAGAATGTTTCTAGTACAAGTTCAAACAAACGGTCTATTTATGAGAAATAAATATGCTATTTCGAACAACAGTCTTACACGACAAAGAATAAAAGAGTTTGCCAACTATGTTATGCGAGTCCATTAATTTAATGAATGAATGTTCTGGACTGAAGTACCGTAACTGTGAAATGTAGGCTGGGTAGTGACTGACTGCCCTTGAACATTCTCTAGATATCTTTGTGCAGTGGCAGTATCATAGCCCGTGATGTTTATCCGAGGCTTGATTATTGTTAGTTGAAAGCTTTACCCAATACCTTGCCTTGATGACTTGAACTATAGTCAGCTATGGCAATTTTTGATAGTGTCCGTTGAGACTCATCTTTCTGTTAACGTCAAGATCTCATTAATGAAAATGTTCTGCATTGCAGGTGCTGGTCTGTCAATGAAACTACATCCTAAACTCTTTCCTTGAAAATGTATCGATAGGAAAGCCTACATAACTCAATTGTACACAAAGCACAACAGAATGTGTTTCTAGTACAAGTTCAAACAAACTTTGTTCAAATGATAAGAAATAAATATCTTATTTCACACAACAGTCCTATAAGATAAATAATAATAGAGTTTGCCAATTATGTTATGCTAGTCCATTAAATGAATGAATGAATGTTCTGTGCTGAAGTACCGTAACTGTGAAATGTAGTCTGAGTAATGATTGAATGGCCTTGAACATTCATTTGTTGTATTTGTGCAGTGGCAGTATCGTAGCCCATGAGGTTGATCTGAGGAGTGATTATTGCTGGTTGTAAACTTTACCCGATACCCTGCCTTGATGACTTGAAGTATAGTCAGCTATGGCAATTTTTGATAGTCTCCATATGAAAACTTCTGCATGACAAGTGCTGGTCTTTCAATGAAGCTACATCCTAAACTCTTTCCTTGGAAATGTATTGATAGGACACCTTACATAACTCAAATGTACACAAAGCACAATCAAATATGTTTCTAGTACAAGTTCAAACAAACGTTGGTCAAATGATAAGAAATAAATATGCCATTTTGAACAAAATTCTTACAAGACAAAGAATAAAAGAGTTTGCCAACTATGTTATGCTAGTCCATTAATTTAATGAATGAATGTTCTGTGCTGAAGTACCGTGGCTGGGTAATGACTGAATGGCCTTGAACGCTCACTGGATATCTTTGTGCAGTGGCAGTATCGTAGCCCATAGGGTTTATCCAAGGTGTGATTATTGCTAGTTGAAAACTTTATCCAATACCCTGCCTTGATGACTTGAAATATAGTCAGCTATGGCAATTTTTGATAGTCTCCATTGAGACTCATCTTTCTGTTAACTTCAAGATCTTCTTAATGAAAACCTCTGCGTGACAGGTGCTGGTCTGGCAATGAAATAACATCCTAAACTTTTTCCTTGAAAATGTATTGATAAGACACCTTACAGAACTATACTGTACACAAAACACAATAGAATGAGTTTCTAGTACAAGTTCAAGCAAACTTTGGTCAACAAATAAATATGCTATTTTGAACAACAGTCTTACAAGACAAAGAATAAAAGAGTTTGCCAATTATGTTATGCGAGTCCATTAATTTAATGAATGCATGTTCTGTGCTGAAGTACCGTAACTGTGAAATGTAGGCTGGGTAATGACTGAATGGCCTTGAACTTTCTCTTGACATTTTTGTGCAGTGGCAGTATCATAGCCCATGAGGTTTATCCGATGTGTGATTATTGCTAATTGAAAACTTTACCCAATACCCCACCTTGATGATTTGAAATATAGTCCGCTATGGCAGTTTATGATAGTCTCCATTTGAGCCCCATCTCTCTGTTAACATCAAGATCTCATTAATAAAAACCTCTGCATGACAGGTGCTGGTCTGGCAATGAAACTACATCCTAAACTTTTTCCTTGAAAATGTATTGATAAGACAGACACCTTACAGAACTATACTGTACATAAAGCACAAAATAATGAGTTTCTAGTACTAGTTCAAACAAACCTTGGTCAACAAATAAATATGCTATTTTGAACAACAGTCTTTCAAGACAAAGAATAAAAGAGTTTGCCATTTATGTTATGCGAGTCCATTAATTTAATGAATGAATGTTCTGTGCTGAAGTACTGTAGCTGTGAAATGTAGGCTCGGTAATGACTGAATGGCCTTGAACATTCACTTGACATCTTTATGCAGTGGCAGTATTATAGCCCATGAGGTTTATCTGAGGTGTGATTATTGCTTGTTGAAATTTTACCCAATACCCTGCCTTGATGACTTGAAATATAATCAGCTATGGCAATTTTTGATAGTCTCCATCAAGACTCATCTTTCTGTTATCATTAAGATCTCATTATTGAAAACCTCTGCATGACAGGTGCTGCTCTGTCAATAAAACGTCCTCAACTTATTCCTTGAAAATGTATTGATAAGACACCTTACAGAACTATACTGTACACAAAATACAATAGAATGTTTCTAGTACAAGTTCAAACAAACGGTCTATTTATGAGAAATAAATATGCTATTTCGAACAACAGTCTTACACGACAAAGAATAAAAGAGTTTGCCAACTATGTTATGCGAGTCCATTAATTTAATGAATGAATGTTCTGGACTGAAGTACCGTAACTGTGAAATGTAGGCTGGGTAGTGACTGACTGCCCTTGAACATTCTCTAGATATCTTTGTGCAGTGGCAGTATCATAGCCCGTGATGTTTATCCGAGGCTTGATTATTGTTAGTTGAAAGCTTTACCCAATACCTTGCCTTGATGACTTGAACTATAGTCAGCTATGGCAATTTTTGATAGTGTCCGTTGAGACTCATCTTTCTGTTAACGTCAAGATCTCATTAATGAAAATGTTCTGCATTGCAGGTGCTGGTCTGTCAATGAAACTACATCCTAAACTCTTTCCTTGAAAATGTATCGATAGGAAAGCCTACATAACTCAATTGTACACAAAGCACAACAGAATGTGTTTCTAGTACAAGTTCAAACAAACTTTGTTCAAATGATAAGAAATAAATATCTTATTTCACACAACAGTCCTATAAGATAAATAATAATAGAGTTTGCCAATTATGTTATGCTAGTCCATTAAATGAATGAATGAATGTTCTGTGCTGAAGTACCGTAACTGTGAAATGTAGTCTGAGTAATGATTGAATGGCCTTGAACATTCATTTGTTGTATTTGTGCAGTGGCAGTATCGTAGCCCATGAGGTTGATCTGAGGAGTGATTATTGCTGGTTGTAAACTTTACCCGATACCCTGCCTTGATGACTTGAAGTATAGTCAGCTATGGCAATTTTTGATAGTCTCCATATGAAAACTTCTGCATGACAAGTGCTGGTCTTTCAATGAAGCTACATCCTAAACTCTTTCCTTGGAAATGTATTGATAGGACACCTTACATAACTCAAATGTACACAAAGCACAATCAAATATGTTTCTAGTACAAGTTCAAACAAACGTTGGTCAAATGATAAGAAATAAATATGCCATTTTGAACAAAATTCTTACAAGACAAAGAATAAAAGAGTTTGCCAACTATGTTATGCTAGTCCATTAATTTAATGAATGAATGTTCTGTGCTGAAGTACCGTGGCTGGGTAATGACTGAATGGCCTTGAACGCTCACTGGATATCTTTGTGCAGTGGCAGTATCGTAGCCCATAGGGTTTATCCAAGGTGTGATTATTGCTAGTTGAAAACTTTATCCAATACCCTGCCTTGATGACTTGAAATATAGTCAGCTATGGCAATTTTTGATAGTCTCCATTGAGACTCATCTTTCTGTTAACTTCAAGATCTTCTTAATGAAAACCTCTGCGTGACAGGTGCTGGTCTGGCAATGAAATAACATCCTAAACTTTTTCCTTGAAAATGTATTGATAAGACACCTTACAGAACTATACTGTACACAAAACACAATAGAATGAGTTTCTAGTACAAGTTCAAGCAAACTTTGGTCAACAAATAAATATGCTATTTTGAACAACAGTCTTACAAGACAAAGAATAAAAGAGTTTGCCAATTATGTTATGCGAGTCCATTAATTTAATGAATGCATGTTCTGTGCTGAAGTACCGTAACTGTGAAATGTAGGCTGGGTAATGACTGAATGGCCTTGAACTTTCTCTTGACATTTTTGTGCAGTGGCAGTATCATAGCCCATGAGGTTTATCCGATGTGTGATTATTGCTAATTGAAAACTTTACCCAATACCCCGCCTTGATGATTTGAAATATAGTCCGCTATGGCAGTTTATGATAGTCTCCATTTGAGCCCCATCTCTCTGTTAACATCAAGATCTCATTAATAAAAACCTCTGCATGACAGGTGCTGGTCTGGCAATGAAACTACATCCTAAACTTTTTCCTTGAAAATGTATTGATAAGACAGACACCTTACAGAACTATACTGTACATAAAGCACAAAATAATGAGTTTCTAGTACTAGTTCAAACAAACCTTGGTCAACAAATAAATATGCTATTTTGAACAACAGTCTTTCAAGACAAAGAATAAAAGAGTTTGCCATTTATGTTATGCGAGTCCATTAATTTAATGAATGAATGTTCTGTGCTGAAGTACTGTAACTGTGAAATGTAGGCTCGGTAATGACTGAATGGCCTTGAACATTCACTTGACATCTTTGTGCAGTGGCAGTATTATAGCCCATGAGGTTTATCTGAGGTGTGATTATTGCTTGTTGAAATTTTACCCAATACCCTGCCTTGATGACTTGAAATATAATCAGCTATGGCAATTTTTGATAGTCTCCATCAAGACTCATCTTTCTGTTATCATTAAGATCTCATTATTGAAAACCTCTGCATGACAGGTGCTGCTCTGTCAATAAAACGTCCTCAACTTATTCCTTGAAAATGTATTGATAAGACACCTTACAGAACTATACTGTACACAAAATACAATAGAATGTTTCTAGTACAAGTTCAAACAAACGGTCTATTTATGAGAAATAAATATGCTATTTCGAACAACAGTCTTACACGACAAAGAATAAAAGAGTTTGCCAACTATGTTATGCGAGTCCATTAATTTAATGAATGAATGTTCTGGACTGAAGTACCGTAACTGTGAAATGTAGGCTGGGTAGTGACTGACTGCCCTTGAACATTCTCTAGATATCTTTGTGCAGTGGCAGTATCATAGCCCGTGATGTTTATCCGAGGCTTGATTATTGTTAGTTGAAAGCTTTACCCAATACCTTGCCTTGATGACTTGAACTATAGTCAGCTATGGCAATTTTTGATAGTGTCCGTTGAGACTCATCTTTCTGTTAACGTCAAGATCTCATTAATGAAAATGTTCTGCATTGCAGGTGCTGGTCTGTCAATGAAACTACATCCTAAACTCTTTCCTTGAAAATGTATCGATAGGAAAGCCTACATAACTCAATTGTACACAAAGCACAACAGAATGTGTTTCTAGTACAAGTTCAAACAAACTTTGTTCAAATGATAAGAAATAAATATCTTATTTCACACAACAGTCCTATAAGATAAATAATAATAGAGTTTGCCAATTATGTTATGCTAGTCCATTAAATGAATGAATGAATGTTCTGTGCTGAAGTACCGTAACTGTGAAATGTAGTCTGAGTAATGATTGAATGGCCTTGAACATTCATTTGTTGTATTTGTGCAGTGGCAGTATCGTAGCCCATGAGGTTGATCTGAGGAGTGATTATTGCTGGTTGTAAACTTTACCCGATACCCTGCCTTGATGACTTGAAGTATAGTCAGCTATGGCAATTTTTGATAGTCTCCATATGAAAACTTCTGCATGACAAGTGCTGGTCTTTCAATGAAGCTACATCCTAAACTCTTTCCTTGGAAATGTATTGATAGGACACCTTACATAACTCAAATGTACACAAAGCACAATCAAATATGTTTCTAGTACAAGTTCAAACAAACGTTGGTCAAATGATAAGAAATAAATATGCCATTTTGAACAAAATTCTTACAAGACAAAGAATAAAAGAGTTTGCCAACTATGTTATGCTAGTCCATTAATTTAATGAATGAATGTTCTGTGCTGAAGTACCGTGGCTGGGTAATGACTGAATGGCCTTGAACGCTCACTGGATATCTTTGTGCAGTGGCAGTATCGTAGCCCATAGGGTTTATCCAAGGTGTGATTATTGCTAGTTGAAAACTTTATCCAATACCCTGCCTTGATGACTTGAAATATAGTCAGCTATGGCAATTTTTGATAGTCTCCATTGAGACTCATCTTTCTGTTAACTTCAAGATCTTCTTAATGAAAACCTCTGCGTGACAGGTGCTGGTCTGGCAATGAAATAACATCCTAAACTTTTTCCTTGAAAATGTATTGATAAGACACCTTACAGAACTATACTGTACACAAAACACAATAGAATGAGTTTCTAGTACAAGTTCAAGCAAACTTTGGTCAACAAATAAATATGCTATTTTGAACAACAGTCTTACAAGACAAAGAATAAAAGAGTTTGCCAATTATGTTATGCGAGTCCATTAATTTAATGAATGCATGTTCTGTGCTGAAGTACCGTAACTGTGAAATGTAGGCTGGGTAATGACTGAATGGCCTTGAACTTTCTCTTGACATTTTTGTGCAGTGGCAGTATCATAGCCCATGAGGTTTATCCGATGTGTGATTATTGCTAATTGAAAACTTTACCCAATACCCCGCCTTGATGATTTGAAATATAGTCCGCTATGGCAGTTTATGATAGTCTCCATTTGAGCCCCATCTCTCTGTTAACATCAAGATCTCATTAATAAAAACCTCTGCATGACAGGTGCTGGTCTGGCAATGAAACTACATCCTAAACTTTTTCCTTGAAAATGTATTGATAAGACAGACACCTTACAGAACTATACTGTACATAAAGCACAAAATAATGAGTTTCTAGTACTAGTTCAAACAAACCTTGGTCAACAAATAAATATGCTATTTTGAACAACAGTCTTTCAAGACAAAGAATAAAAGAGTTTGCCATTTATGTTATGCGAGTCCATTAATTTAATGAATGAATGTTCTGTGCTGAAGTACTGTAACTGTGAAATGTAGGCTCGGTAATGACTGAATGGCCTTGAACATTCACTTGACATCTTTGTGCAGTGGCAGTATTATAGCCCATGAGGTTTATCTGAGGTGTGATTATTGCTTGTTGAAATTTTACCCAATACCCTGCCTTGATGACTTGAAATATAATCAGCTATGGCAATTTTTGATAGTCTCCATCAAGACTCATCTTTCTGTTAACATTAAGATATCATTAATGAAAACCTCTGCATGACAGGTGCTGGTCTGTCAATGAAACTACATCCTAAGCTCTTTCTTAGAAAATGAGACACCTTACATAACTCAACTGTACACAAAGCACAATAGAATGTAATTCTAGTGCAAGTTCAAACAAACGTTGGTCAAATAATAACAAATAAATATGCTATTTCACACAACAGTCTTACAAGACAAAGATTAATAGAGTTTGCTAATTATGTTATGGGGCAGCATGGTAGAAGAGGGGTTAGTGCATCTGCCTCACAATACAAAGGTCCTGAGTAGTCCTGAGTTCAATCCCGGGCTCGGGATCTTTCTGTGTGGAGTTTGCATTTTCTCCCCGTGACTGCGTGGGTTCCCTCCGGGTACTCCGGCTTCCTCCCACCTCCAAAGACATGCACCTGGGGGTAGGTTGATTGGCAATACTAAATTGGCCCTAGTGTCTGAATGTGAGTGTGAATGTTGTCTGTCTATCTGTGTTGGCCCTGTGATGAGGTGGCGACTTGTCCAGGGTGTACCCCGCCTTCCGCCCAAATGCAGCTGAGATAGGCTCCAGCGACCTCAGAAAGGAATAAGCGGTAGAAAATGGATGGATGGAATTATGTTATGCTAGTCCATTAATTTAATGAATGAATGTTCTTTGCTGAAGTACCGTAACTGTGAAATGTAGGCTGGGTAATGACTGAATGGCCTTGAACGTTCCCTTGATGTCTTTGTGCAGTGGCAGTATCATAGCCCATGAGGTCAGCTATGGCAATTTTGTTTAAAGTTTCCTTTATGACTCATCTTTCTGTTATCATTAAGATCTCATTATTGAAAACCTCTGCATGACAGGTGCTGCTCTGTCAATAAAACGTCCTGAACTTATTCCTTGAAAATGTATTGATAAGACACCTTACAGAACTATACTGTACACAAAATACAATAGAATGTTTCTAGTACAAGTTCAAACAAACGGTCTATTTATGAGAAATAAATATGCTATTTCGAACAACAGTCTTACACGACAAAGAATAAAAGAGTTTGCCAACTATGTTATGCGAGTCCATTAATTTAATGAATGAATGTTCTGGACTGAAGTACCGTAACTGTGAAATGTAGGCTGGGTAGTGACTGACTGCCCTTGAACATTCTCTAGATATCTTTGTGCAGTGGCAGTATCATAGCCCGTGATGTTAATCCGAGGCTTGATTATTGTTAGTTGAAAGCTTTACCCAATACCTTGCCTTGATGACTTGAACTATAGTCAGCTATGGCAATTTTTGATAGTGTCCGTTGAGACTCATCTTTCTGTTAACGTCAAGATCTCATTAATGAAAATGTTCCGCATTGCAGGTGCTGGTCTGTCAATGAAACTACATCCTAAACTCTTTCCTTGAAAATGTATCGATAGGAAAGCCTACATAACTCAATTGTACACAAAGCACAACAGAATGTGTTTCTAGTACAAGTTCAAACAAACTTTGTTCAAATGATAAGAAATAAATATCTTATTTCACACAACAGTCCTATAAGATAAATAATAATAGAGTTTGCCAATTATGTTATGCTAGTCCATTAAATGAATGAATGAATGTTCTGTGCTGAAGTACCGTAACTGTGAAATGTAGTCTGAGTAATGATTGAATGGCCTTGAACATTCATTTGTTGTATTTGTGCAGTGGCAGTATCGTAGCCCATGAGGTTGATCTGAGGAGTGATTATTGCTGGTTGTAAACTTTACCCGATACCCTGCCTTGATGACTTGAAGTATAGTCAGCTATGGCAATTTTTGATAGTCTCCAAATGAAAACTTCTGCATGACAAGTGCTGGTCTTTCAATGAAGCTACATCCTAAACTCTTTCCTTGGAAATGTATTGATAGGACACCTTACATAACTCAAATGTACACAAAGCACAATCAAATATGTTTCTAGTACAAGTTCAAACAAACGTTGGTCAAATGATAAGAAATAAATATGCCATTTTGAACAAAATTCTTACAAGACAAAGAATAAAAGAGTTTGCCAACTATGTTATGCTAGTCCATTAATTTAATGAATGAATGTTCTGTGCTGAAGTACTGTAACTGTGAAATGTAGGCTGGGTAATGACTGAATGGCCTTGAACTTTCTCTTGACATTTTTGTGCAGTGGCAGTATCATAGCCCATGAGGTTTATCCGATGTGTGATGATTGCTAATTGAAAACTTTACCCAATACCCCGCCTTGATGATTTGAAATATAGTCAGCTATGGCAGTTTATGATAGTCTCCATTTGAGCCCCATCTCTCTGTTAACATCAAGATCTCATTAATAAAAACCTCTGCATGACAGGTGCTGGTCTGGCAATGAAACTACATCCTAAACTTTTTCCTTGAAAATGTATTGATAAGACAGACACCTTACAGAACTATACTGTACATAAAGCACAAAATAATGAGTTTCTAGTACTAGTTCAAACAAACCTTGGTCAACAAATAAATATGCTATTTTGAACAACAGTCTTTCAAGACAAAGAATAAAAGAGTTTGCCATTTATGTTATGCGAGTCCATTAATTTAATGAATGAATGTTCTGTGCTGAAGTACTGTAACTGTGAAATGTAGGCTCGGTAATGACTGAATGGCCTTGAACATTCACTTGACATCTTTGTGCAGTGGCAGTATTATAGCCCATGAGGTTTATCTGAGGTGTGATTATTGCTTGTTGAAATTTTACCCAATACCCTGCCTTGATGACTTGAAATATAATCAGCTATGGCAATTTTTGATAGTCTCCATCAAGACTCATCTTTCTGTTAACATTAAGATATCATTAATGAAAACCTCTGCATGACAGGTGCTGGTCTGTCAATGAAACTACATCCTAAGCTCTTTCTTAGAAAATGAGACACCTTACATAACTCAACTGTACACAAAGCACAATAGAATGTAATTCTAGTGCAAGTTCAAACAAACGTTGGTCAAATAATAACAAATAAATATGCTATTTCACACAACAGTCTTACAAGACAAAGATGAATAGAGTTTGCTAATTATGTTATGGGGCAGCATGGTAGAAGAGGGGTTAGTGCATCTGCCTCACAATACAAAGGTCCTGAGTAGTCCTGAGTTCAATCCCGGGCTCGGGATCTTTCTGTGTGGAGTTTGCATTTTCTCCCCGTGACTGCGTGGGTTCCCTCCGGGTACTCCGGCTTCCTCCCACCTCCAAAGACATGCACCTGGAGGTAGGTTGATTGGCAATACTAAATTGGCCCTAGTGTCTGAATGTGAGTGTGAATGTTGTCTGTCTATCTGTGTTGGCCCTGTGATGAGGTGGCGACTTGTCCAGGGTGTACCCCGCCTTCCGCCCAAATGCAGCTGAGATAGGCTCCAGCGACCTCAGAAAGGAATAAGCGGTAGAAAATGGATGGATGGAATTATGTTATGCTAGTCCATTAATTTAATGAATGAATGTTCTTTGCTGAAGTACCGTAACTGTGAAATGTAGGCTGGGTAATGACTGAATGGCCTTGAACGTTCCCTTGATGTCTTTGTGCAGTGGCAGTATCGTAGCCCATGAGGTCAGCTATGGCAATTTTGTTTAAAGTTTCCTTTATGACTCATCTTTCTGTTATCATTAGATCTCATTATTGAAAACCTCTGCATGACAGGTGCTGCTCTGTCAATAAAACATCCTCAACTTATTCCTTGAAAATATATTGATAAGACACCTTACAGAACTATACTGTACACAAAATACAATAGAATGTTTCTAGTACAAGTTCAAACAAACGGTCTATTTATGAGAAATAAATATGCTATTTCGAACAACAGTCTTACACGACAAAGAATAAAAGAGTTTGCCAACTATGTTATGCGAGTCCATTAATTTAATGAATGAATGTTCTGGACTGAAGTACCGTAACTGTGAAATGTAGGCTGGGTAGTGACTGACTGCCCTTGAACATTCTCTAGATATCTTTGTGCAGTGGCAGTATCATAGCCCGTGATGTTTATCCGAGGCTTGATTATTGTTAGTTGAAAGCTTTACCCAATACCTTGCCTTGATGACTTGAACTATAGTCAGCTATGGCAATTTTTGATAGTGTCCGTTGAGACTCATCTTTCTGTTAACGTCAAGATCTCATTAATGAAAATGTTCTGCATTGCAGGTGCTGGTCTGTCAATGAAACTACATCCTAAACTCTTTCCTTGAAAATGTATCGATAGGAAAGCCTACATAACTCAATTGTACACAAAGCACAACAGAATGTGTTTCTAGTACAAGTTCAAACAAACTTTGTTCAAATGATAAGAAATAAATATCTTATTTCACACAACAGTCCTATAAGATAAATAATAATAGAGTTTGCCAATTATGTTATGCTAGTCCATTAAATGAATGAATGAATATTCTGTGCTGAAGTACCGTAACTGTGAAATGTAGTCTGAGTAATGATTGAATGGCCTTGAACATTCATTTGTTGTATTTGTGCAGTGGCAGTATCGTAGCCCATGAGGTTGATCTGAGGAGTGATTATTGCTGGTTGTAAACTTTACCCGATACCCTGCCTTGATGACTTGAAGTATAGTCAGCTATGGCAATTTTTGATAGTCTCCATATGAAAACTTCTGCATGACAAGTGCTGGGTCTTTCAATGAAGCTACATCCTAAACTCTTTCCTTGGAAATGTATTGATAGGACACCTTACATAACTCAACTGTACACAAAGCACAATCAAATATGTTTCTAGTACAAGTTCAAACAAACGTTGGTCAAATGATAAGAAATAAATATGCCATTTTGAACAAAATTCTTACAAGACAAAGAATAAAAGAGTTTGCCAACTATGTTATGCTAGTCCATTAATTTAATGAATGAATGTTCTGTGCTGAAGTACCGTAACTGTGAAATGTAGGCTGGGTAATGACTGAATGGCCTTGAACGTACCCTTGATATCTTTGTGCAGTGGCAGTATCGTAGCCCATAGGGTTTATCCAAGGTGTGATTATTGCTAGTTGAAAACTTTATCCAATACCCCGCCTTGATGACTTGAAATATAGTCAGCTATGGCAATTTTTGATAGTCTCCATTGAGACTCATCTTTCTGTTAACTTCAAGATCTTCTTAATGAAAACCTCTGCGTGACAGGTGCTGGTCTGGCAATGAAATAACATCCTAAACTTTTTCCTTGAAAATGTATTGATAAGACACCTTACAGAACTATACTGTACACAAAACACAATAGAATGAGTTTCTAGTACAAGTTCAAGCAAACCTTGGTCAACAAATAAATATGCTATTTTGAACAACAGTCTTACAAGACAAAGAATAAAAGAGTTTGCCAATTATGTTATGCGACTCCATTAATTTATTGAATGCATGTTCTGTGCTGAAGTACCGTAACTGTGAAATGTAGGCTGGGTAATGACTGAATGGCCTTGAACTTTCTCTTGACATTTTTGTGCAGTGGCAGTATCATAGCCCATGAGGTTTATCCGATGTGTGATGATTGCTAATTGAAAACTTTACCCAATACCCCGCCTTGATGATTTGAAATATAGTCAGCTATGGCAGTTTATGATAGTCTCCATTTGAGCCCCATCTCTCTGTTAACATCAAGATCTCATTAATAAAAACCTCTGCATGACAGGTGCTGGTCTGGCAATGAAACTACATCCTAAACTTTTTCCTTGAAAATGTATTGATAAGACAGACACCTTACAGAACTATACTGTACATAAAGCACAAAATAATGAGTTTCTAGTACTAGTTCAAACAAACCTTGGTCAACAAATAAATATGCTATTTTGAACAACAGTCTTTCAAGACAAAGAATAAAAGAGTTTGCCATTTATGTTATGCGAGTCCATTAATTTAATGAATGAATGTTCTGTGCTGAAGTACTGTAACTGTGAAATGTAGGCTCGGTAATGACTGAATGGCCTTGAACATTCACTTGACATCTTTGTGCAGTGGCAGTATCATAGCCCATGAGGTTTATCTGAGGTGTGATTATTGCTTGTTGAAATTTTACCCAATACCCTGCCTTGATGACTTGAAATATAATCAGCTATGGCAATTTTTGATAGTCTCCATCAAGACTCATCTTTCTGTTAACATTAAGATATCATTGATGAAAACCTCTGCATGACAGGTGCTGGTCTGTCAATTAAACTACATCCTAAGCTCTTTCTTAGAAAATGAGACACCTTACATAACTCAACTGTACACAAAGCACAATAGAATGTAATTCTAGTGCAAGTTCAAACAAACGTTGGTCAAATAATAACAAATAAATATGCTATTTCACACAACAGTCTTACAAGACAAAGATTAATAGAGTTTGCTAATTATGTTATGGGACAGCATGGTAGAAGAGGGGTTAGTGCATCTGCCTCACAATACAAAGGTCCTGAGTAGTCCTGAGTTCAATCCCGGGCTCGGGATCTTTCTGTGTGGAGTTTGCATTTTCTCCCCGTGACTGCGTGGGTTCCCTCCGGGTACTCCGGCTTCCTCCCACCTCCAAAGACATGCACCTGGGGGTAGGTTGATTGGCAATACTAAATTGGCCCTAGTGTCTGAATGTGAGTGTGAATGTTGTCTGTCTATCTGTGTTGGCCCTGTGATGAGGTGGCGACTTGTCCAGGGTGTACCCCGCCTTCCGCCCAAATGCAGCTGAGATAGGCTCCAGCGACCTCAGAAAGGAATAAGCGGTAGAAAATGGATGGATGGAATTATGTTATGCTAGTCCATTAATTTAATGAATGAATGTTCTTTGCTGAAGTACCGTAACTGTGAAATGTAGGCTGGGTAATGACTGAATGGCCTTGAACGTTCCCTTGATATCTTTGTGCAGTGGCAGTATCGTAGCCCATGAGGTCAGCTATGGCAATTTTGTTTAAAGTTTCCTTTATGACACATCTTTCTGTTATCATTAAGATCTCATTATTGAAAACCTCTGCATAACAGGTGCTGCTCTGTCAATAAAATGTCCTCAACTTATTCCTTGAAAATGTATTGATAAGACACCTTACAGAACTATACTGTACACAAAATACAATAGAATGTTTCTAGTACAAGTTCAAACAAACGGTCTATTTATGAGAAATAAATATGCTATTTCGAACAACAGTCTTACACGACAAAGAATAAAAGAGTTTGCCAACTATGTTATGCGAGTCCATTAATTTAATGAATGAATGTTCTGGACTGAAGTACCGTAACTGTGAAATGTAGGCTGGGTAGTGACTGACTGCCCTTGAACATTCTCTAGATATCTTTGTGCAGTGGCAGTATCATAGCCCGTGATGTTTATCCGAGGCTTGATTATTGTTAGTTGAAAGCTTTACCCAATACCTTGCCTTGATGACTTGAACTGTAGTCAGCTATGGCAATTTTTGATAGTGTCCGTTGAGACTCATCTTTCTGTTAACGTCAAGATCTCATTAATGAAAATTTTCTGCATTGCAGGTGCTGGTCTGTCAATGAAACTACATCCTAAACTCTTTCCTTGAAAATGTATCGATAGGAAAGCCTACATAACTCAATTGTACACAAAGCACAACAGACTGTGTTTCTAGTACAAGTTCAAACAAACTTTGTTCAAATGATAAGAAATAAATATCTTATTTCACACAACAGTCCTATAAGATAAATAATAATAGAGTTTGCCAATTATGTTATGCTAGTCCATTAAATGAATGAATGAATGTTCTGTGCTGAAGTACCGTAACTGTGAAATGTAGTCTGAGTAATGATTGAATGGCCTTGAACATTCATTTGTTGTATTTGTGCAGTGGCAGTATCGTAGCCCATGAGGTTGATCTGAGGAGTGATTATTGCTGGTTGTAAACTTTACCCGATACCCTGCCTTGATGACTTGAAGTATAGTCAGCTATGGCAATTTTTGATAGTCTCCATATGAAAACTTCTGCATGACAAGTGCTGGTCTTTCAATGAAGCTACATCCTAAACTCTTTCCTTGGAAATGTATTGATAGGACACCTTACATAACTCAACTGTACACAAAGCACAATCAAATATGTTTCTAGTACAAGTTCAAACAAACGTTGGTCAAATGATAAGAAATAAATATGCCATTTTGAACAAAATTCTTACAAGACAAAGAATAAAAGAGTTTGCCAACTATGTTATGCTAGTCCATTAATTTAATGAATGAATGTTCTGTGCTGAAGTACCGTAACTGTGAAATGTAGGCTGGGTAATGACTGAATGGCCTTGAACGCTCACTGGATATCTTTGTGCAGTGGCAGTATCATAGCCCATGAGGTTTATCCGAGGCGTGGTTATTGCTGATTGAAAACTTTACCCAATGCCCCGCCTTGATGACTTGAAATATAGTCAGCTATGGCAACTTTGATAGTCTCCATTGAAACTCATCTTTCTGTTAATATTAAGATCTCATCAATGAAAACTTCTGCATGATCGATGCTGCTATGTCAATGAAACTACATCTTTAACTCTTTCCTTGAAAATATATCGATGGGAAACCTTATATAACTCAACTGTACACAAAGTACAATAGAATGTGTTTCTAGTACAAGTTCAAACAAACGTTGGTCAAATGATAAGAAATAAATATGCTATTTCACACAACAATCTTACAAGATAAAAAATAATAGACTTTTTCAATTATGTTATTCTAGTCCATTAATTTAATGAATTAATGTTCTGTGCTGAAGTACCGTAACTGTGAAATGTAGGCTGGGTAATGACTGAATGGCCTTGATCATTCTCTTGATATCTTTGTGCAGTGCAATTGTTTGATAGTCTCCTTTGAGACTCATCTTTCTGTTAACATCAAGACCTCATTAATGAAAATCTCCGCATGACACGTGCTGGTCTGTCAATGAAACGACATCTTAAACTTTTTCCTTGAAAATGTATCGATAGGAAACCTTACAGGACTCAACTGTACACAAAGCACAACATAATGTTCCTAGTACAAGTTCAAACAAACGTAGGTCATATGATGACAAATAAATATGCTATTTCACACAACAGTCTTACAAGACAAAGAATAATAGATTTTGCCAATTATGTTGTGCTAGTCCATTAATTGAATTAATGAATGTTATGTGCTGAAATACCGTAACTGTGGAATGTAGGCTGGGTATCAAATCAAATTAAATCAAGTTTTATTCATAAAGCGCTTTTCATACATAAAAGAAATGCAACGCAAAGTGTTTCACAAAGTTAAAAACAATACCCCAGTGACCCATATCCTCCATTATCACATACGTACGCACGGACACAGATACCAAACACAAACACACGCACACGCACACGCACACGCACACGCACACGCACACGCACACGCACACGCACACGCACACGCACACACACACACACACACACACACACACACACACACACACACACACACACACACACACACACACACACACACACACACACACACACACACACACACACACACACACACACACACACACACACACACACACACACACACACACACACACACACACACACACCATGGATTCACTGCATATCTTTGTGAAGTGGCAGAATCATAGACCATGAGGTTAATCCGAGGGGTGATTATTGCTAGTTGAAAACTTTACCTATACCCTGCCTTGAAGACTTGAAATATATGGCAATTGTTGATAGAGACCATTGAGACTAATCTTCCTGTTAACATCAAGAGCTCATAAATGAAAACAATTGTAAAACTGTTGCTGGTGTATCTGTCAACAAAACAGTAGTGGAGACTGAATGTGTTATTACATCCTGAAATTTTTCCTTAAATACAAGCAAAGGCTGTAAGGTTTTGTCTTTCATCATGTAAATGTATCAAATAGCACAACACCAAAGGACACCTTATTCACAAATATCAATTGTAGACAAAGCACAATAGAATGTATTTCTAGTACAAGTTCAAACCAATGCTGGTCAAATGATAACAAATACATATGCTATTCCACACAACAGTCTTAAAAGATGAATAATGATAGATTTTGCCAAATATTTCATGCTAGTCCATGAATTTAATGAATGAACGATCTGCATCGAATCTGTGAAATGCAGGCTGGGTAATGACCTTATCCCCTTGAACAATTATTCATTTTCCTTTATTTACCAGGTAAAAACTTGTTGTGATTAAGATCAAGATCTCTTTTACAAAAGTGATTTGGCCAAGAGGGCAGCAGAAAACAGGTTTTATAATGACATATAAAAACAACCAGTAGCAGTTACACATAGTGATGGTCAGTTGAAGCCTATTTGGATCACTTGAGCCAAATGGTTCGAAAATTTCTCGAGGCTGCAATGCATGCTTCGGCACAAGACACCACCTGCTGGTCAAATGTATCATTACAAACAGCTGTATTTTAACCACAGAACGTGTGATGCATTGAATTGTTGCGTCTGGCCTGGCTCTTGGAAATGACAATGAATCCCAATAAATGTTTGACCAAAGTGTTTTGCCAGTTAAATCAACACAAGTATAATAAAATATGTTTTATGTGTTATATATTGTGTGATTTTATTTTGCCAACATGGTAGAATCTTATGATAGAGCAGGTTGTATAATGTTTTTCTGTCACCTTGAGCAAATGGCATAAAGAGAAAGATGACAATGTAATGTAACTGGGACAGTGACGTAGAGATCAGAGGAGATTTATTTCATTATTATTTTTTGTGTTAAGTGATTCTTTATTTTTTTTTCTTGACAAAACCTCTCCATCATTCTGCAATTGAATTCTGGCAGCTGGTTAAAAGACAATAAATACAGCATGTGTTTAAACAGCTTGGAATAAGTTTGCCCTCAAATTTATTATCATGCAGCGATATTCTTTGATTCTATTGGCATTTCAAAACTATGTGTGTTCTCTATCCAGGTTCCGAAGTGACCACAACTCTCAAAAGCTTGGTTTTTGTGTTGTTGAATATTCCACCAAAATCTGAACTGCGTCCAGATTCGCAGTCACGTTGTACGGCCTGGCAGCGAGGCTTCACACGTCATAGGGGACGGCGTGGCGAAGTTGGGAGAGTGGCCGTGCCAGCAATCTGAGGGTTACTGGTTCAATCCCCACCTTCTACCATCCTAGTCACGTCCGTTGTGTCCTTGAGCAAGACACTTCACCCTTGCTCCTGATGGGCCTGGTTAACGCTGTGCATGGCAGCTCCCGCCATCAGTGTGTGAATGTGTGTGTGTGAATGGTTGAATGTGGAAATAGTGTCAAAGCGCTTTGAGTTCCTTAAAAAAGGTAGAAAAGCGCTATACAAGTACAACCCATTTACCATTTACCATAATTTCCGGCTCCTCTCGTACATGGTGCGCGCCTCGTGGAAAAAAAACCTCCATTACCCGACACACGCCTTGAAGCCACATCTGTTCTCTGTTTCATAATCCTAAAGCACTCATGCTAAGAGAGCACCGCTTGAATAAGACAGCACACTGAATTGTAATACAAATAATAATAAAAAACAGGGGTTTTGCCTTAAAATTTAAACTAGAATTGAAGTTGGTGTAATTATCTAGATAGATGCTTTATCTAATTGCATAACATACATATATTTAATGTCTGTATCACTACACTGACTTCAGGAATGCATTATTTTATGTGAGTATGTATAGTATACATCTATTTCATTTGTAATATTATGAATATGTAATATATGTATGTATATATTGTGGAGCATCACAATACCTCCGAACAGGTGAGACTAGGCAGAGGACCAGCCATCACAATGAAAGCATGCACCAGGCGGTCAAACTACGCCAACCTCTAGGTGTGGTCATTGAAGGCAAGTACATCCCTAATTTTATCCACAATCAGGCTGATGTGTGGCCACCTGCCCCAAGGCAGCTGTGTCAGGTTGGCAATCACTGTGTTTGATTTAAATAGCACCTCAGTGTTTGAGTCATTGTGTGGCTGGCTCCCTGCTGGGAAAGGTCTGCTGCCATCGGGCGGTAAGTGTGTTGCTCCACTGAAATATAGTTTGTAAATTAGTCTGCTAAATGTGTAATATGTTCGATTCATTGAATGCTGTGATTTATTGAACTTTGCACTGATCAGTAGTGATGGGTCCGGCAACACCGATGCATCGGCGCATGCGTCGAGCTCATAGAGCGATACCCTGTGTCGGTGCGCGTATCGCTTTTAGAAAGTCACGTGACCGAACACGAGCTGTTTTGGTCACGTGACCGCTCATGAGCTGTTCTGGTCACGTGACCGCTCATGAACTGTATCGCACTGACGCCTGCGCGCCAAACTGTGTTTATTAGGAAGCGGCGCAATGCGTGTTGTTGACGAACACCATTAGGGCCGCTTGTTGTCACTGTCACTCAAAGTTGCATTTCAAAATTACACAGAATAAATGTGTTTATTTTGTTTAGAATTCAGATGGGTTTGATTTGGTGCGCGGCATATATTGGCTGTGCGGCGCACGGTGTGCGCGGAGGACGCTTGAGCACTGCGCAATTGCGCAGGCGCGCACCTTGGGAACGTTGCTCACAGGGCACAGAGGAGGCGTCAGTGCGATACAGTTCATGAGCGGTCACGTGACCAGAACAGCTCATGAGCGGTCACGTGACCAAAACAGCTCGTGTTCGGTCACGTGACTTTCTAAAAGCGATACGCGCACCGACACAGGGTATCGCTCTATGAGCTCGACGCATGCGCCGATGCATCGGTGTTGCCGGACCCATCACTACTGATCAGTGCAAAGTTCAATAAATCACAGCATTCAATGAATCGAACATATTACACATTTAGCAGACTAATTTACAAACTATATTTCAGTGGAGCAACACACTTACCGCCCGATGGCAGCAGACCTTTCCCAGCAGGGAGCCAGCCACACAATGACTCAAACACTGAGGTGCTATTTAAATCAAACACAGTGATTGCCAACCTGACACAGCTGCCTTGGGGCAGGTGACTTTCTAAAAGCGGTATATAGGACGCATGCGCCTATGCATCTGTGTTGCAGGACCCATCACTACTGTTACTAGAGAAGGTACAGGAATGACGGCGTGGCGAAGTTGGTAGCGTGGCCGTGCCAGCAATCGGTTACTGGGGTTCAATTCCCACCTTCTACCGTCCTAGACATGATACATGTTCACATTATTTGACTGTATCTAAAAAAGATAAAAATATATTTTTATTTAAATGAAGATATGAAATAATTCTAAATGAAATACAATGATTTGGTTTATATTATTGTATATACTAGGTCATAAAATCAGTGTCAGTTGAGTCGGTCCATAGGTTGCCTGTAGGGATTTTTAATGTCCAGCAGATGTCAGTATTTAGTGACACAGTATCGACACAGTATCAATACAGTTTTGCAATGTGTCGAAACGCTTCATGAGGCCTCATCAACCCATCACTACTGATCAGAGATTTCTATGCTCTATGTTCCAGGCAATTTAGGAGACTTGAATGAAAACCCCAACCGGGAGGAATTTAAGTTAACCTGCATTCCAAAAAAGTGACTGAATAAAGCAACGCTGCTGCGTTTGAACCTTAACAGAACTGTCTCTGGGAGGTTGGTTTGTGACTGCACATCACTATATATATATATATATATATATATATATATATATATATATATATATATATATATATATATATATATATATATATATATATATATATATATATATATATATATATATATATATATATATATATATATATATCACTGTACTTTTCAATGAAGATAACTTTAAACTAGTCTTAACTTTAAAGAAATACATTGCTAATGTGGTAAATGACTATTCTAGCTGCAAATGTCTGGTTTTTGGTGCAATATCTACATAGGTGTACAGAGGCCCATTTCCAGCAACTATCACTGCAGTGTTCTAATGGTACAATGTGTTTGCTCATTGGCTCAGGAGGCTAATTGGTGATTAGAAAACCCTTGTGCAATCATGTTCACACATCTGAAAACAGTTTAGCTCGTTACAGAAGCTACAAAACTGACCTTCCTTTGAGCAGATTGAGTTTCTGGAGCATCACATTTGTGGGGTCAATTAAATGCTCAAAATGGCCAGAAAAAGAACTTTCATCTGAAACTTGACAGTCTATTCTTGTTCTTAGAAATTAAGGCTATTCCACAAAATTGTTTGGGTGACTCCCAAACTTTTGAACAGGTCTATATATATATTATAGACCTGTTTCTTTACTTCCACAATTTTCTAAAATCATTGAAAAACTGTTCAATAACAGATTAGAGAGTTTCATAAATAAAAAAAGAATACTCGAAGAGAACTAATATGGATACAGAGCTAATGTTTAAACTTCAATGGCTTTAATTGAAATTACAGAAGAAATGACCAATGCAATAGATAGTAAAAAATGTGCGGCAGCAGTTTTTATGGATCTAACTAAAGCATTTGACACAATTAATCACAATATTTTAATAAAAAAACTAGAACGATATGGCATCAGAGGGTTAGTCTTAAACTGGATAAGAAGTTATCTAACGAACAGGAAACAATACGTGAAACTAGGCGAACACACGTCTACAACGCTAAATATATCCTGTGGTGTACCTCAGGGATCAATACTAGGACCTAAATTATTCAATCTCCAAATAAATGACATTTGTAAAGTTACAAAAGATATAAAGTTAGTATTTGCGGATGATACAACAGCGTTTTGTTCAGGAGAGAACAAAACGCTGAATATATATATATATATATATATATATATATATATATATATATATATATATATATATATATATATATATATATATACACACACATACATACACTGTTATATATATATATATAACAGTGTATGTATGTGTATATATATATATATATATATATATATATATATATATATATATATATATACATACATACATACACTGTTATATATATATATATATATATACTTGCCAAAATCGTCTCGTGTACATCCTTGTCATCATCGATTACGCAACCAGATACCTCGAGGCCATTCCCTTGCGTGTTGCTACCGCCAAGAATGTTGCCCATGAACTACTCATGCTTTTTAGCCGTTTTGGAATAGCAGACGAGGTTTTGACAGACCAGGATACCTGTTTTATGGCCCGTGTAATGACCGCATTGTATAAAATGATTTAAGATAAAACAGATCAGAAACTCCGTCTATCACCCACAAACTGACTAGTGGAACGCTTTAATTCAACCTTGAAGACATGTTAAGGAAACTGGTTGAAGTTGACGGCAAAGACTGGGACCGGTTAATTCCTTATGTACTGTTTGCTATTTGTGAAGTGCCACAAGCCTCTACAGGTTTTTCTCCCTTTGAGCTGCTCTACGGGCGGCATCCACGGGGGCTGCTAGACCTCGCCAAGCAAGCCTGGGAAAGTCAGCCCTCCCCCCACCGGAACGTTATAGACTATGTGGAACACCTACAGGAGAGAGCCAGAAGGGTGTGACCACTGGTCCGGGACCATATGGAGAAGGCTCAAGCACGGACATACAACAAGGGCGCCCGTCTCCGTGAGTTTAAGGTGGGTGACCTTGTCTTAGTATTGGTCCCGACGGCAGAGTGCAAATTCTTGGCTATGTGGCACGGCCCTTACGAGATCGCTTAAGGAGTGGGGGCCGTCAACTACCGTGTTCAGCAACCAGGCCGGAGGAAAGGTTTGCAGCTGTACCATATGAATGTATAGAAAAGTTGGCACACTGCTGCACCTTTGCCTAGCCCTGCCCTTCTAACAGACCACTCTTCCCAGAAACCCGCCGTCAGTGTAGGCGTGGACCTTAGACCAGCCCAAGTCCAAGATGTCCAAGAACTCTTGGGCCGCTACCGGGACATTTTTGCAGAGATGCCCGCACACATGTCATAGAACATGACATAGAGACCCCTTCCGGGAAAGTGGTCAGGCAGCGCCCATACAGAGTCCCAGAAGCGCAGAGGGCAGCGAGAAGAGGTAATAAAGATGCTTGACCAAGGCATCATTGAAGGATCCTACAGCCCTTGGTCCAGTCCGATCGTCATCGTCCCTAAACCAGATGGCTCTTTGAGGTTGAGTTGAGTTTGAGTTTATTTCGAACATGCAAGCATACAACATGATACATCACAATTTCCAGTTTCTCTTTTCAACATGTTCGAAAATGAGTAGGAAGAAGCAGGGCTTATTTAATCCTACCCCTTTTCTTTTACATAACAGTTGCTAAAACTTTTCACTTCCTGTTCTCAATTTATTCACAATATACTCCATAAGTAATCACAATAAAAACAAATAAATAAATAATAATTGGTGAAGTAAGTTACATTTCATATGATGAGATAAGTAAGATTGTTTTGAGAGTGAAAGAATGGATAAATTAAATAAATTCAGAATGTTTATCATGGTTCTTATTCTTTGTACTTTGTAAACACTTTAAGTTTGAAGAGTTTCTTGAAGTGGATCATATTAGTATATTGTTTGATTGCTTTGCTTAATCCATTCCATAATTTAATTCCACATACTGATATACTGAAGGTCTTAAGTGTTGTACGTGCGTACAAATGTTTTAAATTACATTTCTCTCTAAGATTATATTTCTCCTCTTTTTTTGAGAAGAATTGTTGTATATTCTTGGGTAGCAGGTTATAGTTTGCTTTGTGTATAATTTTAGCTGTTTGCAAATTCACTATGTCGTGGAATTTCAGTATCTTTGATTCAATAAATAAAGGATTTGTATGTTCTCTATATCCAACATTATGTGTTATTCTAACTGATCTTTTTTGTAACACCGTTAATGAATCAAGTGTACTTTTGTAATTATTTCCCCATATTTCTACACAGTAACGCAGATATGGTAACACTAGTGAGCAGTAGAGAATATGAAGGGATTTTTGGTCTAGAACATGTTTTGCTTTATTCATTATTGACGTGTTTCTTGCTACTTCATGTTGTATATTTTTTACGTGAGATTTCCAGTTCAATTTATCATCAATCATTATACCTAGAAATTTGGTTTCATTTACTTTTTCATTTTCTATTCCGTCTATTTGTGTTTGACTTTCTCTTCTACTGTTACCAAATAGCATTATTTTAGTTTTACTGAGATTCAACGATAGTCTGTTTTTGTCAAACCATCTTTTTAATTTGTTAATTTCTTCTGTTATTTGTATTATCTTCTGTGTGTTCTCACCTCCTGAACAAAACACTGTTGTATCATCCGCAAATAATACTAACTTTATATATTTTGTAACTTTACAAATGTCATTTATTTGGAGATTGAATAATTTAGGTCCTAGTATTGATCCCTGAGGTACACCACAGGATATATTTAGCGTTGTAGACGTGTGTTCGCCTAGCTTCACGTATTGTTTCCTGTTCGTTAGATAACTTCTTATCCAGTTTAAGACTAACCCTCTGATGCCATATCGTTCTAGTTTTTTGATTAAAATATTGTGATTGTGTCAAATGCTTTAGTTAGATCCATAAAAACTGCTGCCACACATTTTTTACTATCTATTGCATTGGTAATTTCTTCTGTAATTTCAATTAAAGCCATTGAAGTTTAAACATTAGCTCTGTATCCATATTAGTTCTCTTCGAGTATTCTTTTTTATTTATGAAACTCTCTAATCTGTTATTGAACAGTTTTTCAATGATTTTAGAAAATTGTGGAAGTAAAGAAACAGGTCCATAATTTGTAAATTGATGTTTGTCTCCAGTCTTATAAATTGGTGCATCCATCCATCCATCCATTTTCTACCGTTATCCCTTTCGGGGTCGCGGGGGGTGCTGGAGCCTATCTCAGCTACAATCGGGCGACTTTAGCTATTTTCATTTTGTTTGGAAATGTACCTGTTTGAAATGATAGGTTACTAATATACATTAATGGTCCTGAGATCTCTTCAATAACCTTTTTTTATCGTTTCCATATCAATTCCGTTACAATCAGTTGAAGGCTTAGATTTACATTTTTTCACGATTGTAACTATTTCCTCCTGTGTCACATTACTGAGGAACATGGAGTTGGGATTTCGCTCTATGGTATCATTATAGTCCTCAATTGAAACTGGGTCTGGAATCCTTTCTTCCAAATTTGGTCCAATATTTACAAAATAATTATTGAAGCTTTCAACTACTTCCTTTATGTTGTCATTTTTTGTATTTCCGTATAAGAAGTATTGAGGGTAGTCCCTCTTAGTGCCATTTTTAATAATGCTATTGAGGATGCCTCATGTTGCTCTCATATTATTTTTGTTCCTGTCCAATAATTCACTGTAATATTATTTTCTACATGATCGTAGTATGTATGTTAACTTGTTTTTATATTTTTTGTACTTAATTTCTGCCTCTGTAGTTCTTTGTGCTATAAATTTTCTATATAGTGTATTCTTCTTCTTACAAGTATTTTTTAATCCTTTTGTCATCCATGGTTGATTATTCTTTCTCTGCTTATTACTGAGTTGTATCCATGGACAATGTTTGTCATAAAGTATTATGAACTTCTTTAAGAAATGTTCATATGCTTCATCAACCTCTTTTTCATTGTACACATTGTCCCAATCTTGCTTTTGTAGCTCAATTTTGAAAGCAATCATCCTCTTTGTGCATAGTCTTCGAAATGTCCTTTTGTCTTCCACGTTCTTCTTGTAGTTTCCATCATATATTGTAAAAACCTGCAGATGATCACTAATGTCGGTTATAAGTAGACCACTTGTGTTATTATCAAAATCATTGGTAAAAATATTATCAATAAGCGTGGCACAGTGTCCTGTGATTCTGCTTGGCTTTGTGATTTTAGGATATAAACTGATGCTGTACTTTGTATCAATGAAGTCATCAATAGACTTTTGCTTGTTAGGGTTCAATAAGTCAATATTAATGTCACCACATAAGAAAATTATTCTTTGACCATTGTCCATGTAAGTAGCCTTGATCCATTCTTCAAATGTTTCTATACTGGACTTAGGTGATCTATATATACAACTGCCATGAAAACATCTCAAGACACTTTCTCAAACCAATCACACACTTTTCTGGATTCAAAATAAAAGTGCAACACTACATTCTGTTTAACAACATTAACAAAAAAATGTCTTACATTACGATCATGATTTCTCAAACACATTTTAGTAAATCAGTTTAAGAATATGGAACATGTAAATTATTTTATAACATGTTCTGTTTGAGTCCTCAATTATAGAATAATTAGCAGGCTGAATATTACATTTTAGTAATAAATAGAGAACGTTAAAACGTCATGCAGCAATACGAAGACCATTAACTTGTACAACATGTAATGTACAAAACAGAAGCATTTATTCAGGTAGAAATATCACAGATTACATAACCAACCATATTTGACAATAAAAGCATGATTGCAACAATCCACATTGTGTGTTATTATTGGGTGAAACTGGTACTCAAACATCAAAGTGTAGCTTCTTCTCAAAGTGCAAGAGCTCCTAAAGTAGGAATACAAATTCTGTATTTCTACAAAATCTGGCAAGATACCAAAACACTGCAGATATTTTTTTTATTGTCCTTAAATCCTGTTTGTTGTTTTTGTGTGGAGCGGTTTAAAAAAGCATAATGTTTAAAACACATTTCCTCAAAGCAAATTAATTGCCCATTAATGTTGTTAAAACTTGAACATTGCCTATCCAGGCTACACTTATTAATGATGCCAAATTATATCTATCTGCTGATTCATTTTGAGTTAAGTATGAAAATGTGATTAATTGCGATTAAATATTTAAATAGTTTGTCAGCCCTAATGTATATATATATATATATATATATATATATATATATATATATATATATATATATATATATATATATATATATATATATATATATATATATATATATATATATATATATATATGTGTGTGTGTGTGGCCCCTCAGTCAAAAAGTTTGGAAACCCCGTCCTACTAGCGTTTTAAGAGTGTTAGGTACTCATTACTGAACACTAGAGGGCAGTCTTCATCATCCTTCTAACTACACACTTTTCAAACAAAATTATGTCCGTGGTGTGAACATTTTGTACCAGAATACTTTTTATTATGTTTAAAGTAACATGTATACAAAAAAAGTTACACTTCATAATAATATATCTTGTTATTATAATTTTGTATACTGAAACATTTGTTTTCTTATTTAGCACAACTTAAAATGCACTTGATGTTGCAGTCAATGTTCCCTCTAATTTTTCATGTGTGTAGCAATCGCACAAACACCCTGAACATTCAGTGGAATACAGACGTGCACACTGTGGTCATACCAGCAGCACATTTGTCTCAAACCTGACAAAAATTTAAATGTCTTATTATTATAATCAAGTGACTAGTCAATTTCAAGAGATTATTTTCTAATATATGTGATTTGGCCCACTTAGATATTGTTTTTTTTTTTTAATCAGCTATGCACTATAGTATTTTATGCCTGGGTGGGGGTCCTGCTTTGGAAAGATTGTGTACCCCTTTCAGAGATCACATTTAGCTCCCCTTAAAACATTCACATTTTGCATGAGATGAAGTGTTTATTAACTTTCTGTCCGTAAAATAAATATTTTTATTAGCAATTATGTAGTCCTGTAACATAATTTCATGATTAATATCCAACAAATAACATTAACAAATGACAGTAGAATAAGCACACTGATTGAGGAGTCATAGTAAAACGACCTGAAATTTACACTTTACGTGTAGTGTTGGAGTTGTCCAACTTTTTGTGTGGCCATAAACGCACCAGTGGCTAATTGCCATAGTGTATGTGTTGGTGCAGGTGAGAGAGAGAGAGCAAGCGGCTGCTGTTCATATAACAGATGACAAAGAGTTGCTTTTGGCTTGGTTTGTACGGTAGACAACGACTAGTTTTGCTAAATAAAAGTATTTTACACATTGTTTTAGTGTGGTTATGGCCGACAAACAATTTCGCTAAATAAAAGGACCGATGGAATTCCTGTCCTCCTTTAAGTGTCTCCACAGACGTTACAATAATTTAAGTGTTGACAAACGTTGTTTTTATCTGTTGTGGCCGCCTTTCGTCACATGTTACTCACAGTTGCATTGCAAAATCATACAAAACAAACGATTTGTTTATTTTGTTTAGAGTGGGATTTGATTTTTTGCGCGACATAGATTTGCTGTGCGCAGAGGACGCGTGAGCAGTGCGCAATTGCGCAGGTGCGCACCTTAGAGGGAACGTTGGTTGCAATGTTATAGCCTCATCAGTCATGTTCTTTCTAGCCCCGGCTAGTGTTTTCAATTAACAGAAAATGCCATTTTGGCATCTTAACAGAGATATGCACAGGTCATACTTCAGCTCTCACAATCCCAACCTTGCCTATCAGTGATAGAAGTTTGACTGTTTGAAATGAAATGGCAACGCGTGGCTTTGTCCGTCTTAAGCTTTGCCAAACATAAACAAAACGCACCGGATCCCAGGATTAGTTCCTTGGTAACCATGTGACGGTGCAGGCGATTGCTATGGAAACCGGTCTATTCAGACAGTCTCTCAGTTCCTTGAGGAAATCTATTACAACATTTCGTGTGATTCGGTTCAATTTCCATTTCTGGCAGTTGTAGCGCAACATTAAATATTCATCAATGTAGTTTGTCCTCCTTCAATGCCTTCCCCACATAATCAGTCGGAGGTGAGTTTGTGTGGCCACTCAGCCTGGAAAACCCTTGTTCTGAGTAAAAGTCGTAACGTTGCATTGACTTCACATGGAGCAGGAGAGCCATCACCATTTGTCAAACGATAATGTAATTTACATACGATAGCTTCCTCCAAGAGTTGTAAACAAACTTTGATGTGTAAAAGCTGGAGGAGTACGCCAGTCGGGTGGTGTCTTCCGCAAAGGGTGCTGTATTTTCTGCCGTGCGAAGGAAAATACACTCAGTAGAAGCACAACATTCAGTCTCGCTTGCGTAGAGCTGTCAGGTATGAAATGAAGCTGCCGACAGCTTCTGTCAGGGCTCAGCTGTGAAATTCTAACAATGAACATAATTTTTGAGGGCGCAATGTCAGGAGGGATTTTTTTTTTGTGTCATGACCCCACTGTCTATCTGTTTTTGTTACCTGTTCGCAAGTGGTTTTCCTCCCTGATGCTGCTAGTTTGCTTGTATCTTCCTGTCTCATGAAAGGCAGCAATGTTCCCTCTAATTGTTCATGTGTCTGAGAAAACACAAAAACTCCCTGAGCATTCAGTGGAGCACATGTGAGCAACATCACACGTGGCAATACCAGCAGCACACCTGTCTCAAACCCAGTGTTGGGACTAACGCATTAGTTACAGTAACGTTAACAGTAACGTTAACAGTAACGTTACTTTCAATCAATCAATCAATGTTTATTTATATAGCCCTAAATCACAAGTGTCTCAAAGGGCTGTACAAGCCACAACGACATCCTCGGTGTCGAGTGGGTCTGACATAATATTGTGAAAGTCCAACACATCAGCGAAAGTCCAGTCCATGGTGGAGCCAGCGGGAACCATCCCGAGCGGAGACGGGTCAGCAGCGTAGAGATGTCCCCATCTGATGGACAGGCTAGCGGTCCACCCCGGAGCAGAGTAGAAAAGAAAAGAAAAGAAACGGCAGATCAACTGGTCTAAAAAGGGAGTCTATTTAAAGGCTAGAGTATACAAATGAGTTTTAAGATGAGACTTAAATGCTTCTACTGAGGTAGCATCTCTAACTTTTACCGGGAGGGCATTCCATAGTATTGGAGCCCGAATAGAAAACGCTCTATAGCCCGCAGACTTTTTTTGGGCTCTGGGAATCACTAATAAGCCGGAGTTCTTTGAACGCAGATTTCTTGCCGGGACATATGGTACAATACAATCAGCAAGATAGGCAGGAGCTTGACCGTGTAGTATTTTATACGTAAGTAGTAAAACCTTTGTAACGTGTTACTTTGTAACGCGTTACTGTAACGCCGTTAGTTTCGGCGGTAACTAGTAATCTAACGCGTTATTTTTTATATTCAGTAACTCAGTTACCGTACTACATGATGCGTTACTGCGTTATTTTACGTTATTAATACATTATTTTTTATGTAGTATCGGCTAGAAACAGAAGATCTGAGTGTGTTTTATTGCAGCGCTGCGGTGGAAAAGAAGAGGCATGCTTTCTGTGGGTGGGGGCGGGGGGAACTCCCATACCGTAGTTGAGGGGCGCAAAGGAAACGTTCCTCCAGTGCGTATGTACTTCGGGCTAACAACCTTCACTTTACCCGGCAGTGGGTCTTTACAGCTGAGGGTGAATGAAGAGGCCGGCGGTTTGTTGCAACTTTGTGACTTTATTGGACGCAGCCATCCACCAAGCTAGATCACCTGCACGCACTCACTGTCGCCGTTCCTTCACCTCTCTCGCCCACTCACTCACTGACGTCACTCACCTCACATGCTGTCATATCTTAAAGGGCCACACACACACACACATACGCTACTCTCATAACAACTAACAAGACATCATGGTGAAGCTAGAAGTCGAGTGTCTTAACATTCTCACTACTTTTTTTTGTCGAGCACAAAGAAAATAACATTTTAGTTAAATATAAGTTGTGTCTAGGATCAAAGATCCTATCTACTTAAAGGCCTACTGAAATGAATTTGTTTTATTTAAACGGGGATAGCAGATCCATTTTATGTGTCATACTTGATCATTTTGCGATATTGCCATATTTTTGCTGAAAGGATTTAGTATAGAACAACGACGATAAAGTTCGCAACTTTTGGTCTCTGATAAAAAAAAAGCCTTGCCCCTACCGGAAGTAGCGTGACGACACCGGAGGAAGGGCTGCTCACATTTTCCTATTGTTTACACCAGCAGCGAGAGAGATTCGGACCGAGAAAGCGACGATTACCCCATTAATTTGAGCGAGGATGAAAGATTCGTGGATGAGGAACGTCAAAGTGAAGGACTACAGTGCAGTGCAGAACGTATATTTTTTCGCTCTGACCGTAACTTAGGTACAAGGGCTCATTGGATTCCACACTCTCCCCTTTTTCTATTGTGGATCACGGATTTGTATTTTAAACCACCTCGGATACTATATCCTCTTGAAAATGAGAGTCGAGAACGCGAAATGGACATTCACAGTGACTTTTATCTCCACGACAATACATCGGCGAAGCTCAATAGCTAAAGAGCTAACGTGATAGCATCGGGCTCAAATGCACACAGAGCTATGATAAAAACATTATCTATCCACCTACGCCAGCCCTCATCTGCTCATCAACACCCGTGCTCACCTGCGTTCCAGCGATCGACGGAAGAACGAAGGACTTCACCCGATCATCCGTGCGGTTGGCGGCTAGCGTCGGCTAGCGCGTCTGCTATCCAAGTAAGTCCTCCTGGTTGTGTTGCTACAGCCAGCCGCTAATACACCGATCCCACCTACAACTTTCTTCTTTGCAGTCTTCATTGTTCATTAAACAAATTGCAAAAGATTCACCAACACAGATGTCCAGAATACTGTGGAATTTTGAGATAAAAACAAAGCTTTTTTGTATTGGATTCAATGGGGTACCAACACTTCCGGTTCAACGATTAACGTCACGCGCATACGTCATCATATATAGACGTTTTCAACCGGAAGTTTAGCGGGAAATTTAAAATTGCACTTTATAAGTTAACCCGGCTGTATTGGCATGTGTTGCAATGTTAAGATTTCATCATTGATATATAAACTATCAGACTGCGTGGTCGGTAGTAGTGGGTTTCAGTAGGCCTTTAATGCCATTATGTTGCAGCTATTTAAAATAGTTTTGTCAATTTCTTCTGGCCTGAAATAAATTGGCCCTTTGAAACATATCTTTGTCTTTGTGTGTTGTATGTATACCACATTGCTTAGCAGAGTTCAGTGTTACAAATTAATGTCAAGTTGATCAACACATTGTATTATTCTCCAGTGCAATAACAGTACTGACATGAAGGCTAAAAGGGCATTAATGGGAGCTTTAAAAAAAAGGGGGAAAAAAGAAGTAACTAAATAGTTACTTTTCACAGTAACACATTACTTTTTGGTGTAAGTAGCTGAGTTAGTAACTGAGTTGCTTTTGAAATAAAGTAACTAGTAACTCAATTCAATTGAACGGTGTTGACGAACACCGTTTGTCACTGTCACTCAGAGTTGCATTGCAAAACTACACAGAATAAATGTGTTTATTTTGTTTAGAATTCAGATGGGATTTGATTTGTTGCGCGGCATGTATTTGCTGTGCGCAGAGGACGCCTGAGCAGTGCGCAATTGCGCAGGCGCGCACCTTTTAGAGGGAACGTTGATAGGCAGAGATCAGAAAGATAATGATGGTGGTGGTGAAAGATGGCCAAAATTAAGCGGTATCAGTAAAGCACTTTATCCATATACAAACACTGCATTGTGATACACAAATTAAGCCTTCAGGGTTGGAAAGGTCATGGTGCAGTTATCCCAAATGCTTCCATTTGTCTCAGGAGTTTGATGCACTTTGTGCCAACAATTGCTCGAAATATTTGTGTTATTAACCCTTGTGCAACCCTAGGGTCCAAAACGGGAATTACACGTGTTCCTTATGTGATGTGATTGTTCAGTTTAAAAGATAGCGATCTGACATTTCTTCCTGGTCCTGATGTATTGCTATGCTTTTTCTATGAAAATCAAATGAATCTCATTATTGCCGATTGAAAAACAAGAAAATGTTGTTTTGGTGCAATTGCGCCCCTTAACCACCAGAAGACGCCAAAAATCATGATGCATAATGTTTAGAGCTTTGATGAGCATAAAAGAAAAAAATTGCAATTAAACCGCTAAAATGCAATGAAAAGGATATTGGGAAGTCATATATAAGGCCAAAAGACTTGTGTAACAATTCCTCTCCCGTCGGTTCCCCTGACACCGACACTGGAGCACAGTCTTGTTTTAACAATCTTTTTAATCTTTTAAACAGCACTTCGCTCTGCGACTTTTCCTTCTCTCCCGTGTGTCTTTCCAGCGTGTCTCTCCAGCGTGTGTCTCCAGCGTGTGTGTTTTCTCATGACAGGTGATTAGATGATCAGCCCATCTGGGGCAATCCAATCACCTGCCAGCTGTACTTCGAAGCCGCCCCCCACAGACCTCCACCACCAGACTCAGGCCGAGAAGCCGTCTGGCCGCACCTACTCCCCCCCCCTCCGTATGGGAGCGGGAGAGAAAATTGGCTACGGCCATCTGCGCCCCACACTCTTTGCAGAGATGGAACGCAGCGGCAGTGCTTCGGGATATCGAGTTGCGTAATCCACCAAAACTAACGCAAAACGATATCCCTGGGTACTCGGGTGAAATGGTCCGACGAGGTCCATGCCAATCCGTTCAAACGGGACCTCTATGAGTGGTATTGGGCGCAAAGGCGCTCTGCCCGGGTGCCTGGCCAATAGTTTCAGTGTTTAGTGTTTTATCGTACCCCATATTTCCTGCCCTTGGGTTATAATGAGCCGCTTGGAAAATAATTTCCCGAGGGCTTTTTGGCACCAACAACTGGGTGATTTCCTCTCCCGTCTGCGTGTCACGACTCACTCTGTATAATCTCTCCCTGATTAATGCAAAGTGGGGAAATACCCGCACTATTCCTGGTCGATATCACTTGGTACAAGGCTGAGCGTAGAGTATCATCACGAGACTGGTGGAAAATCTTCCATGGGGAGCCATTGGGGAGCCGGGGGGACTTCCTGCGAAGTCCCCGCCGGTTCCCCCTCCCCTTCGGCAGTGTCAGATGACCTCGCGTCACCACTGAGAAAACAGCACAGATATCCCATTTCCCTACCGGTTGTGAACGCACACCCGCGCACTGCCCCACTATATCATTAAACCCTGCCCAATTGGTTCCCAAGATTAAAGGGTGCGTCAGGTGCGAACTTACAGCAACCTTAATACTATTTTTTTTTCTTAAACCAAATTTCCACTGGCACTACAGGATACTCGTGAATATCCCCATGCACACATTTAATCCTCACCAGTTTAGCCTCCATCAAAGCCCCGGGTCTCACCTGGTTCTGGTGGATCAGAGACTGCTCACAGCCCGAATCCACCATCGCCAGGTGTGTACCCCCTCGAATCCTTACTGGAACACAGTACGTCTCTCCCGGCCCGGGGGAGGGTGCCGGAGAGCCGACACCGGAGCGGACACTCCCGACGCACGTGACCGGGCTGCCCACACCTCCAGCACGCCTGCCCAGGCGTTCGAGGAGCCGTCTGCGGGGGAAGCACAGCATCTGCAGCGGTCGGGGCCTGTGAGGCAGAAGAAAACGATGGATCATTAATCCGGTGCCGTGGAACCGGCGGACCCTCCTCAGCCTGTGTCCCGCACAGCCTGCGCGGCACCGGTACTGGATGCTTGGCCGCCTCAATATTCCTGTCCCCCTTCTGCGCCTCGCGGTGCACCGCCAGGTGGTCCTCGGCCAAAACCACCGCTGCTGCCAGGTCTTTGGGGCGGTGGTAGCGGATTCAGGCCGATGTTCGCACCAGGATCGCCTCCAGGAACTGCTCCAGCATGACCAGCTCCACCACTCTGCCGTCGGCTTCCCCCGGCTGCAGCCAGGGCGTCGCCGCGTCCTGCAGCTGCTTCCCCAGTATGAACGGCCGATCCTCTAGCCCCAGACGTAGCGCCCGGAATCGGAGTCTGTGGTCCTTGCTTGAACAGCCTGTCCGGTCCAGCACAGCCCGCCTCAGATCTTGGAACCGAACCTGGGATCCCGACGGCAGGCTGAGCACAGCTTGCTGCGCCTCTCCGGCCAGCAGTAGCAGCAGCTGCACTCCCCACTCTGCTTCCGGCCAAGCGCATGCCACCACCATGGCCTCAAACATGGCCAGAAACGCCGAAGGGTCCTCCGTTTCTGCCATCCGGTGGACGGACACGGCTGCTGATGTTGGCGCCGTCGCCCCAACCCGGTCCACCAGCGACTGCAAAATCTGGCTTTGCTGGGCCACCTGGAGTCGGAATACCTCCATCTGCTGCTGGCTCGCAGCCGTCACCTCCGCCAAAACCTGCCCCAGCGCTGCCAGTGGGTTAGGCGCCGTCATTCTTGGTGTCAGGGAAGTTGGGCGCCAGATGTAACAGTTCCTCTCCCGTGGGTTCCCCCGACACAGACAGACTCGCACTGGAGCACAGGAAGTCTTGTTTTAACAATGTTTTTATTTTGCTCATACACAGCGACAGCACTCCGCTCTGCGACTTTTCAGTCTCTCCCGTGTGTCTTTCCCTCGTGTGTCTCTTCAGCGCATACTTGCCAACCCTCCCGATTTTCCCGGGAGACTCCCGAATTTCAGTGCCCCTCCCGAAAATATCCTGGGGCAACCATTCTCCCGAATTTCTCCCGAATTTCACCCGGACAACAATATTGGGGACGTGCCTTAAAAGCACTGTCTTCAGCCGAGCGTCTTCTACAACCTGTCGTCACGTCCACTTTTCCTCCATACAAACAGCGTGCCGGCCCAGTCACATAATATATGCGGCTTTTCTACACACACACAAGTGAATGCAAGGCATACTTGATCAACAGCCATACAGGTCACACTCAGGGTCCCCATATAAACAACTTTAACACTGTTACAAATATGCGCCACACTGTGAACCCACACCAAACAAGAATGACAAACACATTTCGGGAGAACATCCGAACCGTAACACAACATAAACACAACAGAACAAATACCCAGAACCCCTTGCAGCACTAACTCTTCTGGGATGCTACAATATACACCCCCGCTACCACCAAACCCCGCCCACCCCATCTCCCGAATTTGGAGGTCTCAAGGTTGGCAAGTATGCTCCAGCGTGTCTTTCCAGCGTGTGTCTCCAGCGTGTGTGTTTTCTCATGGCCCTGACCGCTACTGGTGAAAATGACAGGTGATTAGATGATCAGCCACAACTGGGTCAATCCAATCACCTGCCAGCTGTACTTCGAAGCCGACCCCCCCCCCAGCAGGTGCGCAAACCACGCCCTCCTGTAATTACCCAACCTCAAATACTAACCTCTGCAACTTATTTTTGGAAATATTGTCCATTATAAGAGACAGGAAATAGTTATTCTAATTTTGGATCAAAGCTTTTGGATCATAAGTGTACTACCACTACTTTGAGTAAGTGTAGATATCCATCCATCCATCCATCCATCTTCTTCCGCTTATCCGAGGTCGGGTCGCGGGGGCAGCAGCCTAAGCAGGGAAGCCCAGACTTCCCTCTCCCCAGCCACTTCGTCTAGCTCTTCCCGGGGGATCCCGAGGCGTTCCCAGGCCAGCCGGGAGACATAGTCTTCCCAACGTGTCCTGGGTCTTCCCCGTGGCCTCCTACCGGTCGGACGTGCCCTAAACACCTCCCTAGGGAGGCGTTCGGGTGTAGATATTCCATCCTAATATTGCACACGGGTTAACTTGATTGGTGGGGGCAAAAGTAAGGCAATAACATTTTCTGTTTATATGCTACACGATGCACTCAAGTGTCAGAGTCAGGCACGTGCACACATAGGGCCCTATGGGTGCTTGAGCCCCTGCCCTTTTTTGCCTCGTCTTAAAAAGTGCCCTCTGCCTGTGTGTGTTTTTTTTGTTGTTTTTTTTGTTTTTTTTTCTTTAAACAACATTAATAAATTCCTGTCAGGGATGTAAAAAGAAAAACAAAACAAAAAAAACCTCCACGTTTTCTTGTATTACGGGGTTGTTTGAGCCTGCCGCTTCCGCCAGAGAGAGAGAGAGGGCGAGTGAGTGAGTAAGTGAGAGGAGAGAAAGCCAACTGCGCCCCTGAGCCGGAGACGTGATAGTGGAGCAACTTGAACCTGTGAGTTATGGTCTAGTCGCCGTCCACTTATTCAGCATCTAATATGGGTAATATTTCAGAAAAACGCTGTATTATTCTATTATTCAATGTGTCAGCTTCTGTTTTTGCCGGACGTCGGAGCACGGCGCATCAATTGAGCACGGCACATCAATTCCGCACAGAGCAGAGCGGATCGTGCGGGACAGGAAGTAGTGTACAAAATACAAAATAAAACACCGGGTTAATTTTCAAAATAAAATGCACTGTGTTTACGGCGGATCACATTTCTCTCACAGTAGAGGTTTAGATATAAAGTTTATTGGGACTTTGCTATTACTGTGTGGGTTAAAAAAATAAAAAAAATAATAATGATAATAATAACAATAATAATAATAATAATAATGGTAATAATAATAATAATTATTATTATTATTATTAATAATAATAATAATTTCAGCATTCTGGGGATATAAGATGTAGGTTACCTGTTAGGAATATTACCATCTGTATTTAAACTTGATTCATGTTGATTATGCCTGCAGCACAATGCCAAAAAAAAGAAAGGATACAGAAAAGGAAGGAGAAGGAGCGCCAGGAAGCAGCTAAGGGTAGCAGACCTCTTAATGCATGGCTAAAATTGATGATTTCACAGCATTTCATGGAAGCCCTGAATTTACATTGAGGAGCATATTTGGGTATGGGTGGCCTCCATCCTCTACTGGCCCCTGGTCCATATTTTTGGCCCTGTATTGCGTTTCAGTTGTTTAGTCTGAGCATTAAGTGAGAAAGACCATAAGTTACAACTTGATGGTGTTTTCATCAAGTTAAGGGAAGAAGGACAGATTTTCACATTGAAGTTTTTTCCATTTGGGTATTTATTTTTGTATTTTTTTTCAAAGTTCATGTTGCACTGTTCAATGTTCAATATTAAAGTGCTTATCTTTAACAATAAATAGCCTAATAATAAACCAGTGTTTTGTTGCTTTTCATGTCTTCCAAGCCTATGATAATGTGAATTAACTCATTATGACAATAATTTGTTGACACAAAAGAAATGGCAATCACTTTTACCTATAAAGGACACAGAGCTAAGTAGTTAGCTTCCTGTTAGCAAATTTAATTTTACATTAATTTCCATATTGTGTAAAGGACCAAAAAAAAATGTCCTGCCCTTTTCTGACTTTGAGCCCCTGCCCCTCTATAATCATGTGCACGTCCCTGGTCAGAGTAATCCTTTTGCTCAGCTCTGTCAAAAAGTGGATCTATTGACGAGTCTAAAAAATCGATGCAATACTCAGTAGGCAACAACAAGCTGGGGCTATTTATCGAATATCTGTCAAAAACATCAACCTCAGGAACGGTGATGTGTAATTTTCTGAGGACAGAGTCAGAAACACGCTGTGACCTGTGGAAGTGACCCAGCATCAGTGCTTGGTTAATAAACTACAGTACATCTGGAAAGTATGTACAGCGCTTCACTTTTTCCACATTTTATATTATTTATATTACAGCTCGGACTAGGCCGATAAAACAATATCAATATATACCGGGATAGACATGTAGTCATATCGATATAAAATGCGTTTAATAAAACTTTGGATAAATATATAAAGACTATTGCTTGGTTGGTTGCATGAACAAATGCACTTGCAGTCTGGTAAGCTAGCCAAACAGCAAATGGGAGGGACACGCTTACCAGCCAATCGCGTAACACAGGCCTGGGCAATTATATTGACTCGGGGGGCCAAATTTTGAAAATAAAATGTGTCTGGGGGCGTGTATATCTATCTATCTATATATATATATAGCCTTCATTTCTAAGAACAAGAATAGACTGTCGAGTTTCAGATGAAAGTTCTCTTTTTCTGGCCATTTTGAGCGTTTAATTGACCCCACAAATGTGATGCTCCAGAAACTCAATCTGCTCAAAGGAAGGTCAGTTTTGTAGCTTCTGTAACGAGCTAAACTGTTTTCAGATGTGTGAACATGATTGCACAAGAGTTTTCTAATCATCAATTAGCCTTCTGAGCCAATGAGCAAACACATTGTACCATTAGAACACTGGAGTGATAGTTGCTGGAAATGGGCCTCTATACACCTATGTAGATATTGCACCAAAAACCAGACATTTGCAGCTAGAATAGTCATTTACCACATTAGCAATGTATAGAGTGTATTTCTTTAAAGTTAAGACTAGTTTAAAGTTATCTTCATTGAAAAGTACAGTGCTTTTCCTTCAAAAATAAGGACATTTCAATGTGACCCCAAACTTTTGAACGGTAGTGTATGTGAGTGTGAATGTTGTCTGTCTATCTGTGTTGGCCCTGCGATGAGGTGGCGACTTGTCCAGGGTGTACCCCACTTTCCGCCCGAATGCAGCTGAGATAGGCTCCAGCACCCCCCGTGTAAGTGTTGTTGAAACTTACACTTAATATTTTTGTTTTAAGGGTTAATATTTTTTGTTGAAAATTATTATGGTTGTGAATTCATTTTAAATTTGTTGTAAATAAGACACATTTTGTACTATTAAAAGGGGCAATTTATTTCCTATGTTACACCGCTATTCTCGCGAGGTTTGGTTTACTATTAGAGACTGCGAGACCTGCATTCGCCCAGACACGAAAAAGACTTTGAGCAAGCCATCAGCAGCAGCAAGAACATTTCGCTAGCTGAACAAGGTATTTTGTTATATTGTGTCGAATTGTTCTGTATATTTATAAAGTACATTGGTTTAATTATTGTACGCTTATTTAGTATGCACAAGACTGAAGTATTTGCTGCCCAAGAACCTCCGAAGTGGCAGGCGGCCACGAGGTAGCTATTTTGTTTAGCACTTTATTTTCCTGTGACTGAACTATGTCTAAAGCATTGTATTTCATGTCTTGTCCTGTAGTTTTCACGGCATAAACCCAAGTAAAGAGCCCGTCTTTAAGAAGCCGTGCCAGTGTTGTCATTTCGGAGCTACACCCCGCGACCCTAAAAGGGACAAGTGGTAGAAAATGGATGGATGGAGATATATATATATATATATATATATATATATATATATATATATATATATATATATATATATATATATATATATATATATATATATATATATATATATATACTGTATATGTATATGTATATGTAAGCTGTGAAAATCTGCTGTACAGTATGCATGTGTTCTGAAGGTTTTCATATTTGTATAAATTGTCCATTTTAGTTCTATAGATAAATCATTTCTGTTATTTATTTCCATTTCATATGTGTTGTTTGGGAAGGTGTAATGTATTTTCGTTAGCTTGTTTAACCGTTGCTACGGTTACGGTTGCCACGGTTACGGTTGCCATGGGGACGGGCACTTCCGTTTCCGCCGGCAGGTAAAGAAAAGTGTTTAAAAGAGCTCCGGCATTTGACAGGCAGCGGAGCATTGGTAATACTACCCGGAGATAGAGTTCACCACAGTTGCAGATCAGATAAGTAACTACTACTCTAAGCATTGTATTTAAGTTTGTTATAAGTGACAGTTAAGTGCCAGTGCACTAGTTTAGGTTTAAAGACGTTTTGGGCGCTTCACGTTGCCAGTAGGAGGTGAAGCGCATGCTAACCGCTAGTTAGCTCACCGCAGCTCGCACCTGTGTTTGTTGGCTGCAACGTGACTTCACGAACGCCAGGTTCAGTCACGTTCGGACTAAGTTTATTCAAGAGACACTTTCCCCTGGGACTATTTATTGTTTGGAGAGTGAACATTGTAGAGTTTAGTTGTGTGCTATCGCGGCTACCTTGCTGCGAGGGAAGTGGACAGCGCGAGGTACAAGTGTTAGTGGCTCGCGCTCACGGGCTAGTCGACAGAGAGGTGACCCAGGACGAGGCTGGTTTTCCTCTCGCTCCAGACTAGACTCGTGAGGGAGCTAAGAGGAAGCACGGCCGAGCCCCCCGCCCCCCTTCTCTACTCTACAACGGGAGGTGTCCCCCCTCTCCAACGCCCCCTTTGCATCCAGCATTTGCAACTCACCACCCCCACCCTTACGTGCACCAACGATCCAGCAGGACTACAACAGACTATCTTCTGGCCCAGCCAAGGGGCCCAGGTTGGACTGTGTGTGTGTGTTGTGTAATTGGTTTAGTGCGGGAGGTTTCATTGGGGAGGTAGCGTGTGAGTGGGGATGAGTGTATGAGTGTAATTAATGTGTGTTTATTATTGTCTGATTATTGTATATTATATGATATATTAAATTGGTTAACTATATAAGTAGTGTCCTCTCACTCTCTCCTAGACTATCTTTATTTGGTAAATAGTGAAAATTAGAGCATCCGCCTAAAGAAAATATACAGTCCTTTACAGGCTCCCAAACATTTTGGTCCTTCGAGCCGGATAGTCTAATCAGTTAGGATGTCCAAGAAGAGTTAGAGAGCCCTAAGCCCCTCCCCAAAACCAGAACCACCAACACGCCCTGTTAGAGAGCGTAGGTTACCCACTAGACTACAGGACTATCACTTGACTACCCTAGATGAGACTGACAGCCCCAGTAGTTTAGAGAGTAAAGCACCCCAAGTGGCGGAGGACAATATTGCAATACCAGAATTAGGTTCAACCATGCAACCCAGTATTCACCCCTTCTCCTCACTACCAAGGGATGAAGAGAGACAGGAAAAGGCGGGCCCGCCGCTGACAGCAGTCATTCCCCCGCCGACAGAAATCGTCAGCCAAGGCAAAGAGGATCCACCAGGAGGTGGCGACTTACAGAACGGTGAGGAAATAATTCCCCCTGATGCCGCCACCCCACTAGACAGGACCGACCCACGAACCCGGGAAGCACGGAAGGAAGGACACTGGAGGAGAGGGCTGAAAAGCCAACAAGAGACATTATATGTGAGACGAGCTGAAAAGCCAAGTAGAGACATTGTGTGTGCGAAGAGCTGAAAAGCTCAAGAGAGACTTGTGTAAGAAAATTAAAACAATTGTAAAAACCACATCCAGTGAGTGTTGTGCCTTCCCCGGTGGTCCAAGAGGAACCCGAGACAGAGACGTCTCACAGCCCTATCAACCTGAAGAGTGCTAATCCCAGCCAGACCCAAACGCACTTCCTTGGGGCCGAGTGCAAAATGGAGGAACCCTCAAACCAGCCCAATAAGGCTGCCAGTGAGACAGAAGCAGTCCTTGAGGTAATCAAAGCAAATATGATTGAGGACAACGTGGAGGAAGACGGGGATGCAAGCATTGAAGATGGACAGAAAATGCAGGAGGATCATCACCAGCAGCTCCAAACCGCTCACTGCCAGCTAACTGATGTCATGGACATGACAGAGGAGCTTAAGAAGCAACTAGCCCCCCTTCAAGTTGACTTCCAGTACAACCCACCTAGCGCCCCTCCCACTCTAAACTTCACCCTTGGAACACAGGTCCCCAAAGCTGAAGTCCTCGCCAATGTGTTAGTCAAAGCGAAAGCGATCCGGAATTCCAAATCATTGGCATATGCAAGTAGCAACCTGGCTGACCTCGATCCCATCACGCCCAACTCTCTCCTCATGGGGCGGCCAGACCTGATTGTGGATCCAGCGCTACCCAGAGCGCATTGGCTCCTGGGCAGAGTGAAGACCGTCACTAAGGGGAAGGATGGAAGAGTTTGCTCAGCAAAAGTGGACACTGGCCAGAGAACCTACCATCGACCAGTGCCTCGCCCTATCAAGCTCCCCCCATACTCTTCTTCGACTCCCCCATACTCTGACCCGACTCCCCCTTACTCTGACCCGACTCCCCCTTACTCTGACCCGACTCCCCCTAAACCCCCCTGATCTGCTTATATATCAAACCTTCATTCGGATAACTGATTTCCTTCACATAAATCAGGGGGCGGCTGTTCTGAAGGTTTTCATATTTGTATAAACTGTCCATTTTAGTTCTATAGATAAATCATTTCTGTTAAGGGACTCATTATTATTATTATTTATTTCCATTTCATATGTGTTGTTTGGGAAGGTGTAATGTATTTTCGTTAGCTTGTTTAACCGTTGCTACGGTTACGGTTGCCACGGTTACGATTGCCATGGGGACGGGCACTTCCGTTTCCGCCGGCAGGTAAAGAAAAGTGTTTTAAAGAGCTCCGGCATTTGACAGGCAGCGGAGCGTCGGTAATACTACCCGGAGATAGAGTTCACCACAGTTGCAGATCAGATAAGTAACTACTACTCTAAGCGTTGTATTTAAGTTTGTTATAAGTGACAGTTAAGTGCCAGTGCACTAGTTTAGGTTTAAAGACGTTTTGGGCGCTTCACGTTGCCAGTAGGAGGTGAAGCGCATGCTAACCGCTAGTTAGATCACCGCAGCTCGCACCTGTGTTTGTTGGCTGCAACGTGACTTCACGAACGCCAGGTTCAGTCACGTTCGGACTAAGTTTATTCAAGAGACACTTTCCCCTGGGACTATTTATTGTTTGGAGAGTGAACATTGTAGAGTTTAGTTGTGTGCTATCGCGGCTACCTTGCTGCGAGGGAAGTGGACAGCGCGAGGTACAAGTGTTAGTGGCTCGCGCTCACGGGCTAGTCGACAGAGAGGTGACCCAGGACGAGGCTGGTTTTCCTCTCGCTCCAGACTAGACTCGTGAGGGAGCTAAGAGGAAGCACGGCCGAGCCCCCCCCCCCCCCCCCCTTCTCTACTCTACAACGGGAGGTGTCCCCCCTCTCCAACGCCCCCTTTGTATCCAGCATTTGCAACTCACCACCCCCACCCCTACGTGCACCAACGATCCAGCAGGACTACAACAGACTATCTTCTGGCCCAGCCAAGGGGCCCAGGTTGGACTGTGTGTGTGTGTTGTGTAATTGGTTTAGTGCGGGAGGTTTCATTGGGGAGGTAGCGTGTGAGTGGGGATGAGTGTATGAGTGTAATTAATGTGTGTTTATTATTGTCTGATTATTGTATATTATATGATATAGTAAATTGGTTAACTATATAAGTGGTGTCCTCTCACTCTCTCCTAGACTATCTTTATTTGGTAAATAGTGAAAATTAGAGCATCCCCCTAAAGAAAATATACAGTCCTTTACAGGCTCCCAAACATTTTGGTCCTTCGAGCCGGATAGTCTAATCAGTTAGGATGTCCAAGAAGAGTGAGAGAGCCCTAAGCCCCTCCCCAAAACCAGAACCACCAACACGCCCTGTTAGAGAGCGTAGGTTACCCACTCTCCTAGACTATCTTTATTTGGTAAATAGTGAAAATTAGAGCATCCCCCTAAAGAAAATATACAGTCCTTTACAGGCTCCCGAACAGCATGCTTGGGTCCTAATACAAAACCTCACAGTTTGGTTGAAAGCTAAAAACGTTACAACTGACCACATTAAAAAACGGAATGGAATTTTAAATTTTTTTACTGAATGAGACACCCAGAATGTAGATAGAAATAAATAATGTGGGATTTACAATATTAACTATGAACGATAATACACTGAATATTGACAACATATGAACGTCCCACCCCCTCTCGATTGACATATTTTACAATCAAGCGAAACGCAACAAAAATGCAACAAACACAGCGAAATATGAACGCGAAGGGTAAAAAGAACCCCCACCTACAATCTGATACATCTGATATATCACTAAGCTTTAGAACTTTGTTGTAAAAATCTCCTTCCGGGTCTGTCCCTGACACCCGCATTTCAGGCTGGCCGCTCTGGAAGCGCACCCCACCCACACTGCTTGGTGCCTCGTCTGAGCTGCTGTGACTTAGATTACCATAGAAACTAGTATGTCATGCAAAAGTGCAGATTCCAACCATTGAAATACTTTGTGTAGTTCAAGACTTACGGTCATTTGAAAACAACACTGCACATAATAATGGCAGCTACAGTTTCCATCTTAAAGATGTAAAAATGATATTTGGGAATGTCCGGCGGGCCAGATTGAAAAGCTCTGGGCCTTAATTTGCCCAGGTCTGGCGTAACACCATCAACCATCACTTTTGGTTGCACCACCATTACATGAAGTTGTAGCATTTCTAAAGCCAGCTGGAGTACCTGAAAATAATTAGAATCAATAGAAATCAATATTAAAACCAGTGCCTGTGAGGTTGGAGAAATACAAAGTGTGAAGCAGCAAGTCTGTTTTCACCGTAGAACTACACCGCCAGTAGATCTTTTCAGAAATGTTTGTTGTGATACGCGTGAAATATTATTGTGGGGTAAGTTTAATGTTAGTGATTCCCTTAGCTGAAAAATCATACGGATAATACACATTTAATCAAAAATAGTGGAAGTTGTTATTGTCGGGTACTGTTGAGAATTTGTTTGGTTTCACTGTCTTCATCTCTTTGGTCATGGAAATAGCTTCAAAGCTCAACAGCCTTCTACATTCTCAACTTCCCTCCTGTTAGTCTTGGCGGCCATCCACAAAGCCATCTGAGCCACATTCTCATTGAGTAAGATGACCATGACGGACTCTCATAGTCTGTTGCCTGGGGCGTATGCCTGCTCTTCATGCTGTTGTGCACAGCTCAGGCCAGCTCTCAAGGGTGGATTAACAATGGACATGCCTGGTCCTGAGATGTATTCATCTCCCCAACTCTTGTGTCTTATCTCCATATTGCTAGTGATTTGTTACCAGAGACAACATAAAACAATACCTTTTTTGAACTACACAACATGCACTTGTACAAAGGACAATCACATGTCAGGGTTTCAGAAATCTTATAGGCAACCCATCAACAGAAAGAGAAAAACAATCTGTTGTGTTAACAGAAAATTTGCTCATTGCGGTTGCTAAGAAACCGCTTAGGTGTTGGTGTTGGACAGTGATAATTATACTACAAAAATCTGCGAAAAATTCATACAGTGTGTGATGTAGAGACAAGCTTCCTGAGTATGTAACTGTGTGAGACAACCAAAGTAAACAAAATGAAGCCTCATCTGCTTGAGTAGGCCTACTAAATGTTAACCTTACGAGCCCACGTAAAAGGAAGCAGCTCACTTATTTCGGAGACTGTCTCTGTGGATTTATCAGTTGGCCAATGAAGGTCAGCTGCTGCCTGGTTATTTTACCGCATTAATCTAGACAAATGCCAGCCCACAATTTGAGGGGCTCACAAAATTCCATATTTATGACAGGCTAATAGGCTTGTAGGCAGTGGGTGCCTGTCTCAAAGTCAAAATGTCTGTGAAGGGTTGCTTGTATGACAATGTTTTCTGATAATGAACTGTGATACCTGTGACAAGTGTTAGCGATCACTCAGATGGCAAAATGGCAAACTCATACATCTACGCAACAGATAATTGTTATTGACTTATAGATTATCTCAGCAGGAAGTACATATAAAGAACGTGTCCCTGGGCGAACTCAGACCACCCACCTTTCAGTCTACGGCTGAAAGGTTGGTGTGCTACGGATACATGGAATTCATGGAATGTGACAACACATCTGTTTTGCAAGTTACAATGTAATAAAATAAAGTAAATACATTTACTCTCCTCTGAGATGTAAGTTTCTAAGTGTGTCCTGTCAAAATTTGTGAAAATGTTGATAATCCACTGCAGTCAAAATTCCTTTGGGTTTTGAGTTTGTAATTTGTAACTGATTGACTTGAACGTATTTTAAACATATTTTATTTCAACCTTTGGAGATAGTTAAATTGACTTGTGGACTTTATAGACACAGCCAGGCTGAACACAGTCGATGGCACAACTCACGTATTATGGACTGCACACTTAGTTAATTAGGATGAATTGATTAACGGTTCAACCTCAGTAAAACTCCCAAACGTCACTAGTATATTAAATTCCAATCATCGTAAAACCGTGATCGATGAAATGTATGTCTGTTCACATACCAACACATTCCCCCGCTGTTTTTGTCCCAGCCAAAAAATACGAAAGTTGACTGGCACATAACACCTCAGGTAATCAATATAGCAGACCTGGGCATTCTGCGGCCCGCGGGCCGCATCCGGCCCTTTGTACGTCCCTGTCCGGCCCGCGTGAGGCCAATCATAAATTACAAAATACATTTAAAAAAGTATCTATTTCGAGTGTGCAATACAACGGTGCTGCTTTTGTTTTGAAAAGCGTTATTTGTATTACTTCCATGTGGATGTACACTACCGTTCAAAAGTTTGGGGTCACATTGAAATATCCTTATTTTTGAAGGAAAAGCACTGTAATTTTTAATGAAGATAACTTTAAACTAGTCTTAACTTTAAAGAAATACACTCTATACATTGCTAATGTGGTAAATGAATATTCTAGCTGCAAATGTCTGATTTTTGGTGCAATATCTACATAGGTGTATAGAGGCCCATTTCCAGCAACTATCACTCCAGTGTTCTAATGGTACAATGTCAATCAATCAATCAATCAATCAATCAATCAATCAATGTTTATTTATATAGCCCTAAATCACAAGTGTCTCAAAGGGCTGTACAAGCCACAACGACATCCTCGGTACAGAGCCCACATACGGGCAAGGAAAACTCACCCCAGTGGGACGTCAATGTGAATGACTATGAGAAACCTTGGAGAGGACCGCATATGTGGGTAACCCCCCCCCTAGGTGTTTGCTCATTGGCTCAGAAGGCTAATTGATGATTAGAAAACCCTTGTGCAATCATGTTCACACATCTGAAAACAGTTTAGCTCATTACAGAAGCTACAAAACTGACCTTCCTTTGAGCAGATTGAGTTTCTGGAGCATCACATTTGTGGGGTCAATTAAACGCTCAAAATGCCCAGAAAAAGAGAACTTTCATCTGAAACTCGACAGTCTATTCTTGTTCTTAGAAATGAAGGCTATTCCACAAAATTGTTTGGGTGACCCCAAACTTTGGAACAGTAGTGTATGCTCGTGCGCGCAGCGGCAATCACAAATTACAAAATCAATTTAAAAAAACATCTATATCGTGCGTGCAATACAACTGTGCTGCTTTTATTTTGAAAAGTGTTATTATTATTATTATTATTATAGAGGTTTATTTGAAATAGGGACAGATACAAAAACATAGACATCTGAAACAGTTATCCGATGCATGCATCACAGTGTTTGTAGCCAAAGCTAATTTACAACACTTGTCCCCAACAACAACAACAACAACACAGATCCAACATCATTAAAATAGGAAAATAAAAAATAGAATGGGCGTATGTCCTGTGAGTGAAGGTGCACAGCAACAAGTGATGCCCGGTTATCCCCGAGACGCTAATAAAAGAAAAGTTGATGACGAATGGCGTGTTTTCAACAAGACATGGACTGCACAGGTTGCTGTGTTTAAAGAATATAGTGTAACGACCTGCTGAAGTTGATGTTGTGTTTTTGAGTTGAGGAAATGAGGAGTGAGGATGGACGTGCGTGAGGAAGGAACGAGATAAGTTGAGCTGTGTTAGTATAGGTTGCTCAATAAAAGTTTAAAAAGAGCGTCAGGCTTGGTGTGCACTTCTTCTGGACGCTAAATTTGGTATCATAAGTAAAACTTTGTGCATACTGCCGCTGCTTAATTGTGTGCGCATACTGCGCAGCTTGTGTGCTCAGCCTGCTACGTCATCGGGAGGTACGTGCCACGATGTTTCCTGGCGACTTTGTCAAGATGGAACGGGAGGGGAAGGACATTGAGTGGGGACTTAAGGTGCCAGCAGCACTGCAGATGTCTGTGTGTATCCCGGACGTGAGAAGCTCGTCGCAAAGAGAGAGAGAAAGGGAGGAAGGAGAGAGGCAGCGTCTACAGGTGCAGCGCACGCTGCTTGGCATGGGGGAATTCCGCCCTCAATGAAGACTCCCAGGTTTGATAGCAAGGCGAACTGGGAGGCATTTCATCCCACTTCTGAAGAAGTGCACACCAAGTCTGACGCTCTTTTTAAACTTTTATTGAGCAACCTATACTAACACAGCTCAACTTATCTCATTCTTTCCACTCGCACGTCTATCCTCACTCCTCATTTCCGCAACAGCAACGCTTCCTCCTTCTTCGCCAATCACCTTAGAGGCGTGCTACGTTCACAACAAAGAGGATGCAGGATAAAGTGACAGAAATTGAAATTTTTGAATTGTATTATACATCAGGAAGTGTTGTGTAAGAAAGTGCTAAAAATAAAACCATCAAAAGATGGGTTTTTAACATGTAAAGCGACTTTGGGTACTTAGAAAAGCGCTATATAAATCTCAGGTATTATTATTATTATTATTAAAGCCATCTGCTTTTGTATAAAGATAATTTAGGTTAAATGAAAATATTATTATTATTATTATTTATCTTACGGTATATCAAAAATAATTTGAGCAAAATTTAATTGAAATATTGTCGGTGTGGCCCTCCAGCAGTGCTTGGGTTGCTCATGCGGCCCCCGGTAAAAATGAATTGCCCACCCCTGCAATATAGTGATAGTGCAATGACGTGTATATCATATTCAAAATCAGCACAGAGTGGATTATTGGGATGTATGGTATTCTGGGGTATAAAAACGAACAACAATGTACACCAAACTAAACTGAAAACTGTGACCACAAAACCATGATACAAACCGTTTATTTTATAACTGCAGAAATGAAATAAAACTAAAACATTTTGCAACAATTTAAATACAGCATAATACATAAGAAAAAGCACGTACTAATTAGATAAATCATCTCTTTCTCGTGAACCCAATATTGTGTATCGTCTCGTCTCGTGACCAATGTGTATTGTCACACCCCGAGTACAAACCTTTTAGTGACACGTGAACAGCAAAACTATGATCATTATTTTTTTCAGAAATCATTTGGACCTTCACTTTCACCTGTTTTTATTGATTTCAGAATTACAACACCTGTGCTTGCAACTCAATTTTGTCACGCCATGGACACACACCATATATTTACAGAGGTTTTTCTCTAGATTGAGGCACCCAGTGACCCTGCTATTTTCATCTTCACAAAATACAAGTGTCTGACGTTTCACTCTTTCAGCGTAAAGGTCAGGATAACCTCCGTCAGAGTGAGACCAAACTTCATCAGGGTTTCTGTGGTGACGCTATATTTAATGAAGTGGTTACAAGCCAGTATTTTTGGCAGTTGTAGGTTTTGTAAAGCTCTTGTAAGGATCCTTTAAAAGTGACTCTCGTCCCTGGGTGGGCTTGAACCACCAACCTTTCGGTGAACAGCCGAACGCGCTAACCGATTGCGCCACAGAGACATGTAAGCTTGTTGCTGACATGCTAGATGGCACTGGAGTAGTCACCGTCATAACATTTCTTAAGATCCTGGCCATATGTAACTAATTACATTTACTAAAGAGTAATTCCGTTAGTAATTCAACAATTGTTTTGGTAAAGTAATGAGTAACTATAATTATGCATCCATCCATCTTCTTCCGCTTATCCGAGGTCGAGTCGCGGGGGCAGCAGCATAAGCAGGGAAGCCCAGACTTTCCTCTCCCCAGCCACTTCGTCCAGCTCTTCCCGGGGGATCCCGAGGCCTTCCCAACATAGTCTTCCCAACGTGTCCTAGGTCTTCCTCCTACCGGTCGGACGTGCCCTAAACACCTCCCTAGGGAGGCGTTCGGATGGCATCCTGACCAGATGCCCGAACCACCTCATCTGGCTTCTCTCGATGTGGAGGAGCAGTGGCTTTACTTTGAGCCCCCCCCCCGGATGGCAGAGCTTCTCACCCTATCTCAGGAGCCTATCTAGAACTCCGGCTAATTAGTGATTCCCAGAGCCCAAAAAAGTCTGCAGGCTATAGAGCGTTTTCTATTCGGGCTCCAATACTATGGAATGCCCTCCCGGTAAAAGTTAGAGATGCTACCTCAGTAGAAGCATTTAAGTCCCATCTTAAAACTCATTTGTATACTCTAGCCTTTAAATAGACTCCCTTTTTAGTTGATCTGCCGTTTCTTTTCTTTTCTTTTCTCCTCTGCTCCCCTCTCCCTTATTGTCCAGAGTCGGGACCCGGGGTGGACCGCTAGCCTGTGCATCGGTTGGGGACATCTCTACGCTGCTGACCCGTCTCCGCTCGGGATGGTTCCTGCCGGCCCCACTATGGACTGGACTTTCGCTGATGTGTTGGATCCGCTGTGGACTGGACTTTCACAATATTATGTCAGACCCACTCGACATCCATTGCTTTCGGTCTCCCCTAGAGGGGGGGGGGGGGTTACCCACATATGCGGTCCTCTCCAAGGTTTCTCATAGTCATTCACATTGACGTCCCACTGGGGTGAGTTTTCCTTGCCCGTATGTGGGCTCTGTACCGAGGATGTCGTTGTGGCTTGTACAGCCCTTTGAGACACTTGTGATGTAGGGCTATATAAATAAACATTGATTGATTGATTGATTGATCTCTAAGGTAGAGCCCCGCCACCCGGCGGAGGAAACTCATTTCGGCCGCTTGTACCCGTGATCTTGTCCTTTCGGTCATAACCCAAAGCTCATGACCATAGGTGAGGATGGGAACATAGATTGACCGGTAAATTGAGAGCTTTGCCTTCTGGCTCAGCTCCTTCTTCACCACAACGGATCGATACAGCGTCCGCATTACCGAAGACACCGCACCGATCCGCCTGTCGATCTCACGATCCACTCTTCCCTCACTCGTGAACAAGACTCCGAGGTACTTGAACTCCTCCACTTGGGGCAGGGTCTCCTCCCCAACCCGGAGATGGCACTCCTCTCTTTTCCGAACAAGAACCATGGACTCGGACTTGGAGGTGCTGATTCTCATCCCAGCCGCTTCACATTCGGCTGCGAACCGATCCAGTGAGAGCTTAAGATCCTGGCCAGATGAAGCCATCAGGACCACATCATCTGCAAAAAGCAGAGACCTAATCCTGCAGCCACCAAACCGGATCCCCTCAACGCCTTCACTGCGCCTAAAAATTCTGTCCATAAAAGTTATGAACAGAATCGGTGACAAACGGCAGCCTTGGCGGAATCCAACCCTCACTGGAAACGTGTCCGACTTACTGCCGGAAATGCGGACCAAGCTCTGACACTGATCGTACAGGGAGCGGACCGCCACAATCAGACATTCCGATACCCCATACTCTCTGAGCACTCCCCACAGGACTTCCCGAGGGACACGGTCGAATGCCTTCTCCAAGTCCACAAAGCACATGTAGACTGGTTGGGCAAACTCCCATGCACCCTCAAGGACCCTGCCGAGAGTATAGAGCTGGTCCACAGTTCCACGACCAGGACGAAAACCACACTGTTCCTCCTGAATCCGAGGTTCGACTATCCGGCGTAGCCTCCTCTCCAGTACACCTGAATAGACCTTACCGGGAAGGCTGAGGAGTGTGATCCCACGATAGTTGGAACGGAGTTCCTTAAGGCTCTGGATGCTGTCCACGCGATGCTGCAGAGTCTTGTCAAACAAGACAGCCCCACAGCAACCAAAGCCTTAAGGAACTCCGGGCGGATCTCATCCACCGAGGAGCTTTTTAACTACCTCAGCAACCTCAGCCCCAAAAATAGGAGAGCCAACCACAGATTCCCCAGGCACTGCTTCACCATTGGAAGACGTGTTGGTGGGATTGAGGAGGTCTTCGAAGTATTCCCCACACCGATCCACAACATCCGCAGTCGAGGTCAGCAGAACACCATCCTCATCATACACAGTGTTGACAGAGCCCTTGCTGTGCGTCGAAGTGAGTCCGGCTATATCCAGCCGGAACTTCTCCACCTTGCGCACTACCTCAGGCTCCTTCCCCCCCAGCGAGGTGACATTCCACGTCCCAAGAGCTAGCTTATGTAGCTGAGGATCGGACCGCCAAGTGCCCTGCCTTCGGCTGCCGCCCAGCTCACAACACACCCAACCTCTCTGGCCCCTCCCATGAGTGGTGAGCCCATTGGAGGAGGGACCCACTTTGCCTCTTCGGGCTGTGCCCGGCCGGGCCCCATGGGGACAGGCCCGGCCACCAGGCGCTCGCCATCATGTCCCAACCCGGGCCTGGCTCCAGAGGGGGGCCGGGGAGGGAAATCGGAGTCTCGGTTTTTGCATTTCCATAGAAGTCTTCAAGTTGCTCTTCGTCTGATCCCTCACCTAGAACCTGTTTGTCTTGGGAGACCCTACCAGGGGGCAAGGAAGTCCCCGGACAACATAGCTCGTAGGATCATTGGGACACGCAAACTCCTCTACCACGATAAGGTGGCAGCTCAGAGAGGAGTAACTATAATTAATTACTTTAAAATTTTCCGAACACTGGCACCAAGTGATCGATCTATACTTGGCAGAGTTGAGTTGACAAAGGTGTCTTCAACAGGAAGTGAACTAGCGTGGCATGTCATAAACCGTAAGTGAAACAAAGTGAACACCCAATTTACATTTATTAAAAAAACATTCTAAAGCATTTGCAAATATAATAAGATAAACATATTTAAACAATCAGATAAAATAATATGGCTAATAATTTTGATCACAATAACCTTGATATTAAATGTTTATATCTTACTTTTAACAGAAAGCTTTCTTGTTTGATCCCACCCAGGATGAATTGCCTTCTTTTCTATGGTGTCTTTACATGAATGTGTCCTGAATTGGTAAGTAGAAAGTGCACCCTACAGTGTAGCCATTACCAAAGCTTTGGCCATTTCAATTGTCATAGTTGGTCTGGGCTGTACTTGTCTTGAGCCAACGTCCTGACGAGCCTCGTTCACCCTGAGTGGTTTCTTCTCTTTTTGGAGAAGTGTTCAATATGGATGCCCAAACGATGTCAGTGTCATTATAATCAGTTGGTGTAACCCTGCCACGAAGACTGAAGATTGCACCAGTAACAAATTAAGGCTGGTTTCATGAGCCACAGATACTTAAATAGACCAAAGGTAAGGACCTCTACAATCCTCTAAATCAGGGGTGTCCAACTCATTTTAGCTCAGGGGCCACATGGAGGAAAACCTATTCCCAAGTGGGCCGAACTGGTAAAATCATGGCATGATGATTACAAAATTAAGACAAATTCAGATTTATTTTTTTTTTGTTTGAAAATAGACTCGGCACATTCTGAAAATGTACAAATCATAATGGGTTTTTTTTACACTTACATGTTGCGGTTAAAAGTATTCTATCTTCATTTCTTGTTATTTATACTTTCTGAATAAATTAATCAGTCAAATAAGTGGAATTGAGTCTGGCAGAGTTTTCAAAAGCTCACATTGGTGTTAATTCTTAATTTACCTGAAGAAGAAATTAATAATAATATAAAAATCTAATTACAAGATGTTATTGATGTAATCTAGTCATTTCCCTCAACTGATGTGCTAACATCATGGGGTTTATTCTGTACATATGTCGCATTATCTACAGCAAAACTTGTGAATTTTGAATCATTTCATGAATCACACATGAAGTTAGATGGGGATACATATTATTTCAGCATATGTGCGCCCAGAAAATGTGTCCCCAGTCATATGTACAACACGAAATGTAGAAATTATGAAGAGCATTTATGTAGGTAGAAATGTCACAAGTTACATTACCAATAAAATCTTTAACAGTCAAGGCATGAACGTAACAATCAATGTTTTGTATCATTACTATCACTAATAAGCAGCTTAGGTACGTAGTGTCCAAATACAGAAGTGTTGCCTCTCCCTTAACATAGCATACACTGTAGCTCCGCCCCTTATGGAGTAATGCATGCTCTCGTGGCAGGGCACAAAAAAAATAGCTATTTTGACATCCACTGGACACATTTAGAACAGCAGTTTCTTTCATTCAAAAATGTTAGCTCATTTTTATACTCAGCCAACTCATCTCGTGGGCCGGATAAACCTGTTCACGGGCCTGATCCGCCCCGCGGGCCGTACGTTTGAATCAAATTATTATGAATCGAATTAAATCCTCTTGACTTATCACTGAAGGCCAAGCCTAATGCTAATGATGATATTAACAATGTGCGGTCCATTTAAATATGCCTGGTGGATAACTTAATTCCTCACCAGTTAAAGGTCAGCCACACAGCAACTTGTCTGGCAACATGAAACCCACAGAATACCAAATAGAGTCTGTAATGAATGAATCCTGAAACCTGTAAAATATGACTGACTTAACACATGCATGACTTTTAAAGTGCTGTGCTAATTGAAAAATTACTATTTTTTGGATGATGATGATAGCTGTCATGCAACATTCAGCCTATCTAAAAATGTCATTTATTGACATGCCTGAGCTACAGTGACTGACATGAGTGGTATTTCCTGACCCCGCGCTTCTATAGAGTCTGAAACAGGAAATACATTTTACATGAGCTGAATCCAATTCACAGCGGGCTGATTAGATGCTAAAAATGGAGTAATTCGCTGGATAATGAATACTTCTCAATAAAAATGCCCTGCAAATGTCACTGATGACGCACAAGCTCTCATTAAATGTGGCTTTTTTTCTCCTTCCATTTTTCCCTTTCCTCTAATGGATATGGCGAAACGGGCAGGTAGTATCACTGACCCCTCACACCTAGTATGAACATTTCTTATTGCGGTTATTGTGACTAAAATTATCATTGTTATCACGGTATTTTTAAATGTGTTCAACATTTTCAAAAAGTACTGAAACCCTTTAACCAAGTTGTATTTAAAAAATAAATTGAAAAAAACAAAACATTCACAATTATTTCCTTTGCAGAAGAAACATTATTGTAGATTATAACACTGTTTTATGGACCTCAAGGAGAAATTAAATGTACATATGAAAAGCAACACAAGCGTATACAAAAAAGGTAAAAAAATAATAACGGAAATAAGTAAAAATAAATATGAAAAGATGGCTTTTTATGAACATAAGAGGCACTTGTCATGGCTTGTCACACCACGCCATGCCTTATTTTGAATTTCTTGGTAATTTTCTCGGTGTAGTTTTAGTTCCTGTCTTGCGCTCTTGTTTTTTGGTTTTTTACTTCCTCTTTTCTCTTTTGCAGCAGCGGCTTTACGCCTGCCTTTGAGCACTTTTCCCCTCATCTGTTTTCTGTTTGTAACTAACACTATATAAGTTGAGCTTGCGACAGCATTTGTTGTCGGAACCAGGGGCGTCACTAGCTTTAAAGGACAAGGGGGGCTTAGCCCCCAGGAGATGCACAGGATGCGAGCGAACGTAGCGCACGAGCACAAAACTTCACTAACGGCTAACAAAGACTTAGAAATTATTCATTGTTATTATTATTATTATTTCAGTCGGTTTATTTTCAATCTGTGTTCAGTACAACAACAAACATGGGTTTGCACAGTGACATTTTGTTTACAGCATTAACAAGAAACAATTACTTGCGTGATCCTTCAAGATACACTGAAACACAATGAAAGTCATGGCATTAGCCTCTATGTTATTAATTCACTACATAGAGGCTAATGCCACGACTTTCGCTCACAATACAATAATTGTTTGTTCCCAAATATTTTTAAGTTGCACAGATTACATTTTGGGCACATATAATGACTAAAATGGTTGTAATTCAAGCCCTGGAAATATTACTTAATTACTTGAATTAAAGTAATATCTGGATCGGGATAATTTGGTTTATATATAATATATTTATATATATATATTATGGCAAGCCGTTAAGGAAATTAAATATATATGGAAGTCTGAATAGAAATGAGAAACGTTTATACATACTGTAAATAAGAAAGACTTAGAGTCCGTCTGCTGATCTGAAAAAGAGCCAAAGCTGTCAAAGAGCTGAGGGACCATCTTCAAAGTGCAATGCTGAAACAAATAATGCAAACAATAAAATGTAACTTCCAGGGTTTGAGATTAACGTAGTCCTGTCGGCCCGGGGACGGTAAAAAAAATGCACGGGATGAAATTAAAGGCCTACTGAAATGAATTTTTTTTATTTAAACGGGGATAGCAGATCTATTCTATGTGTCATACTTGATCATTTCGCGATATTGCCATATTTTTGCTGAAAGGATTTAGTATAGAACAACGACGATAAAGATTGCAACTTTTGGTATCTGATAAAAAAAAGGCTTGCCCCTACCGGAAGTAGCGTGACGTAGTCAGTTGAACATATACGCAAAGTTCCCTATTGTTTACAATGATGGCCGCATGAAGTGAGAGAGATTCGGACCGAGAAAGCGACAATTTCCCCATTAATTTGAGCGAGGATGAAAGATTTGTGGATGAGTAAAGTGCAAGTGAAGGACTAGTGGGGAGTTGAAGCTATTCAGATAGGGAAGATGCTGTGAGAGCCGGGGGTGACCTGATATTCAGCTGGGAATGACTACAACAGTAAATAAACACAAGACATATATATACTCTATTAGCCACAACACAACCAGGCTTATATTTAACATGCCACAAATTAATCCTGCATAAAAACACCTGCGTGTTTGTTATGCTAGCTCCTAGCTCCTCTGCTAGCTCCTAGCTCCATAGAACACGCCAATACAATTCAAACACCTGATCAACACACACAATCACTCAGCCCAAAAGACCGTTCACCTAACCCAAGGTTCATAAAGCTTGTATATTTTTAAAAAGTTACGTACGTGACGCGCACATACGGTCGTTATCAAATGTTTAGCAGCCAAGGCTGCATACTCACAGTACCTGATATTCAGCTGGGAATGACTACAACAGTAAATAAACACAAGACATATACATACTCTATTAGCCACAACACAACCAGACTTATATTTAATATGCCACAAATTAATCCTGCATAATAACACCTGCGTGTTTGTTATGCTAGCTCCTAGCTCCTCTGCTAGCTCCTAGCTCCATAGAACACGCCAATACAATTCAAACACCTGCTCAACACACACAATCACTCAGCCCAAAAGACCGTTCACCTAACCCAAGGTTCATAAAGCTTATATATTTTTAAAAAGTTACGTACGTGATGCGCACGTACGGTACGGTACGTGTTATGCTAGCTCCTGGCTCCTATGCTAGCTCCTAGCTCCATAGAACACGCCAATACAATTCAAACACCTGATCAACACACACAATCACTCAGCCCAAAAGACCGTTCACCTAACCCAAGGTTCATAAAGCTTATATATTTTTAAAAAGTTACGTACGTGACGCGCACGTACGGTACGGTACGTGTTATGCTAGCTCCTAGCTCCTATGCTAGCTCCTAGCTCCATAGAACACGCCAATACAATTCAAACACCTGATCAACACACACAATCACTCAGCCCAAAAGACCGTTCACCTAACCCAAGGTTCATAAAGCTTATATATTTAAAAAAAGTTACGTACATACGCAAAAAAAAGTTGCGCACATACGGTCAAGCGATCAAATGTTTAGAAGCCAAAGCTGCATACTCACAGTAGCACGTCTGCGTCTTTGTCATCCAAATCAAAGTAATCCTGGTAAGAGTCTGTGTTGTCCCAGTTCTCTACAGGCGTCTGTGTATCGAAGTCAAAAGTCCTCCTGGTTAGAGTCTCTGTTATCCGAGTTCTTCCATCTTGACTGCATCTTTCGAGAATGTAAACAAAGAAGCGCCGGCTGTGTACTGTTGTGGCTGACTACTTTCGAAAAATACGTCCATTTCGCACCGACAACTTTCTTCTTTGCTTGCTCAGCTTCCTTCTTCATAATGCAATGAACATGATTGAAACAGATTCACGAACACAGATGTGCAGAATACTGTGGAATTATGAAATGAAAACAGAGCTTTTTCGTATTGGCTTCAATGTGGAAGGCATACCCGTGTTCCCCGGTCTACGTCACGCGCATACGTCATCCTCAGAGGCGTTTCGAACCGGAAGTTTAGCGGCAAATTTAAAATGTCACTTTATAAGTTAACCCGGCCGTATTGGCATGTGTTATAATGTTAAGATTTCATCATTGATATATAAACTATCAGACTGCGTGGTCGGTAGTAGTGGGTTTCAGTAGGCCTTTAAATGCTCCCCGGGACGATGGCTTTTAACCATTTTTTTTCTTTTTCTTTTTATGTATTTATTCATTTTACATTTTATATTAAATGTCTTGGTTTTTCCTCCCTCTGAAAATTCTATGAAATGTTTAACAAGCCATCCTATAATAATACAACAGCTAGTAATGTAACAATACAATAAAACAAATATATTTCATTATGTTTTTTTCATTATTTTAACAATAGGCTAATGTATATTACTTTATATAGATTCTACAAGAAACACAAAACTTAAAAACTAAATTATTTACAATTGCAGACACAAGGTTTCGTGCAGCTTCACTCATTGTAAAGGAAGAGGGAAGTCCACGCAGGAGAAAAATGACTACACAGATGGTGTCTGGGTTTTTCTTATATATATATATATCAGAATCAGAATCAGAATCAGCTTTATTGTCATTACGCAGGGTAACTAGATTGAGGCCATTCCACACAGTGCGATGTGTGCATGCAAGAAAACAATGTGTAAATATATAAAAATATAAAAAATATAGAAGTGCAAAGAAATGTGTGGAAGAGAACAGTGTACACTCTATACTCTGTACAATGTACACTCTATACACTCTGTACAAATGTGACTCTATACACCCTGTACAAATGTACACTCTATACCAGACCTGGGCATTTTGCGGCCCGCGGGCCGCATCCGGCCCTTTGTGCATCCCTGTCCGGCCCGCGTGAGGCCAATCATAAATTACAAAATACATTTTAAAAAGTATCTATGTCGAGTGTGCAATACAACGGTGCTGCTTTTGTTTTGAAAAGCGTTATTTGTATTACTTCCGTGTGGACGTATGTGCGTGTGCGATTGTGAGTGAATTGAACAGCGCAATCACAAATGACAAAATGAAGTTTAAAAAACATCTATGTCGTGCGCGCAATACAACTGTGCTGCTTTTATTTTGAAAAGTGTTATTTATGGCCGTATATCCGGGTGTAACCTGTGAGTGGAGGTGCACAGCGACAAGTGATGAGACGCTGAAAATAGAAAAGTTGATGATGAATGCCGTGTTTTCAACAAGACATGGACTGCCAAGTATTTCTTTACATAAATTAAAGGTAAAGCCGTGTGCTTAATTTGTGGTACACAGCTTGCTGTGTTTAAAGAATATCATTTGAATCGCCACTACACGACGAAGCACGAGGGAAAATACCGGAATCTGTCCCGGAATCTGTCCGATGAAGAGCGCGCACAAGGGAGGCTGATGCGTTGATGGTAAAATTGCAAACCCAACAAGGACTTTTTGCCATATTTCACACCCCCAGAGATGCAGCTGTCAGGACAAGTTTCGTCATTTCTCACAAAAGCGCCAGAAAAAGTAAGGCGTTTTCTGACGGAGAGTTTATTAAGGAGTGCTTATTGGACTCTGTCGCGCTGATATGCCCGAAGACTGTTTTTCGCTGGCTTTGGAGGAGAGCTGCGATGTACGTGACACCGCCCAACTGCTCATCTTCTTACGTGGGATACCTGCCGACTTTCAAATCACGGAGTAGCTGGCAGCCATGCAGTCAATTAAAGAGACAACCACAGGTAATGACTTGTTCACATAGGTCAGGGGTCGGCAACCCGCGGCTCTAGAGCCGCATAGCGCCGCCCTAGTGGCTCTCTGGAGCTTTTTCAATAATGTATGAAAAATTGAAAAAAATGAGGGGAAAAAATATATATTTTTTGTTTTAATAGATTAAAGATTAAAGATTAAAGTACTAATGATTGTCACACACACACTAGATGTAGATGTGTCCTCTGCATTTGACCCATCCCCTTGGGGAGCAGTGGGCAGCAGCGGCGCCGCGCCCGGGAATCATTTTGGTGATTTAACCCCCAACTCCAACCCTTGATACTGAGTGCCAAGCAGGGAGGTAATGTGTCCCATTTTTATAGTCTTTGGTATGACTCGGCTGGGATTTGAACTCCAACCTACCGATATGGTTTCTGTAGGGGGACAAACATGACACAAACCTCCCTAATTGTTATAAAGCACACTGTTTATATTAAACATGCTTCACTGATTCGAGTATTTGGCGAGCGCCGTTTTGTCCTACTAATTTTGGCGGTCCTTGAACTCACCGTAGTTTGTTTACATGTATAAATTTCTCCGACTTTCTAGGACGTGTTTTATGCCACTTCTTTTTCTGTCTCATTTTGTCCACCAAACTTTTAAGGTTGTGCATGAATGCACAAAGGTGAGTTTTTTATATGTTATTGACTTGTGTGGAGTGCTAATTGGGCATATTTGGTCACTGCATGACTGCAAGCTAATCGATGCTAACATGCTATTTAGGCTAGCTATATGTACATATTGCATCATTATGCCTCATTTGTAGGTATATTTGAGCTCATTTAGTTTCCTTTAAGTCCTCTTAATTCAATTTATATCTCATGACACACTATCTGTATGTAATATGGCTTTTAATTTTTTGCGGCTCCAGACAGATTTGTTTTTGTATTTTTGGTCCAATATGGCTCTTTTAACAATTTGGGTTGCCGACCCCTGACATAGGTAAATGCGTGTTTGGACATGTTAGGACTGAAATGGGACAAGCTGGCAGGTGTGACAATCCAATCCAATCCACTTTATTTATATAGCACATTTAAACCACAAAATGTTTCCAAAGTGCTGAACAACAATATTAAAAACAATATTCAAATATTATCCTTATCTCCATCAATGACTGAATAAAAAGAAAAAATAATTACATACAAAACCAATATAAAAAACAATATGAAATAAATATGATTAAAAACGATTTTTAACAACAGATGGTTGTCCAAATCTGACGGGGAAAAATGTTGGATAATGCAGGATAAAGTGACAGAAATTAACCCTGTGCAGAAATGGACATTGTTGCATTGTATAATACATCAGGAAGTGTTGTGTAAAACAGTGTTAAAAATAAAACCATCAAAAGCAATCTGCTTTTGTATAAAGTTAAGTTAGGTTAAATTAAATTATTATTATTATTATTAATTATTATTATTATTATTATCATCATTATTTTTTATCTTACGGTATATAAAAAATCATATTGAGCAAAATTTAATTGAAATATTGTCGTGTGGCCCTCCAGCAGTGCTCGGGTTGCTTATGCGGCCCCCGGTAAAAATTAATTGCCCACCCCTGCTCTATACAGTGGGTGAAATGAATATATACATGAATATCTACATGAAAAAAACAGGTTGGTTGGTGGAATGGGTTATTGCACCGAAGAGAAGGCAGATATGAGGGACAATGGGGAAGTCCGTTCAGGGTGGTAATGGCCCTGGGGAAGAAGCTGTTCTTTAGCCTGATTGTCTTGGTTTTAATGCACCTGTAGCGCTTCCCAGAGGGCAGCAGGTGGAACAGGTCAGAGCCAGGGTGGGTGCTGTCCTTGATGATGGCACTGGCTCTGTTGAGGCAGCGGGAGGTGTAGATGTCCATCAGAGAGGGGAGAGGAAGGCCGATGATCTTCAATCAATCAATCAATCAATGTTTGATTATATAGCCCTAAATCACAAGTGTCTCAAAGGGCTGTACAAGCCACAACGACATCCTCGGTACAGAGCCCACATACGGGCAAGGAAAAACTCACCCCAGTGGGACGTCGGTGAATGACTATGAGAAACCTTGGAGAGGACCGCATATGTGGGTAACCCCCCCCCCCCCCCCTCTAGGGGAGACCGAAAGCAATGGATGTCGAGTGGGTCTGACATAACATTGTGAAAGTCCAGTCCACAGTGGATCCAACACATCAGCGAGAGTCCAGTCCACAGCGGGGCCAACAGGAAACCATCCCGAGCGGAGACGGGTCAGCAGCGCAGAGATGTTCCCAACCGATGCACAGGCTAGTGGTCCACCCGGGGTCCCGACTCTGGACAGCCAGCACTTCATCCATGGCCACCGGACCTATGCAACTCCCCCTCGCAAGGGACAGGGGAGAAGAGGAGAGAAGAAAAGAAACGGCAGATCAACTGGTCTAAAAAAGGGGGGTCTATTTAAAGGCTAGATTATACAAATGAGTTTTAAGATGGGACTTAAATGCTTCTGCTGAGGTAGCATCTCTAACTGTTACCGGGAGGGCATTCCAGAGTACTGGAGCCCGAATAGAAAACGCTCTATAGCCCGCAGACTTTTTTTTGGCTCTGGTAATCACTAATAAGCCGGAGTTCTTTGAACACAGATTTCTTGTCGGGACATATGGTACAATACAATCGGCGAGATAGGCTGGAGCTAAACCATGTAGTATTTTATACGTAAGTAGTAAAACCTTAAAGTCGCATCTTAAGTGCACAGGAAGCCAGTGCAGGTGAGCCAGTATAGGCGTAATATGATCAAACTTTCTTGTTTTTGTCAAAAGCCTTGCAGCCGCATTTTGTACCAACTGTAATCTTTTAATGCTAGACATAGGGAGACCCGAAAATAATACGTTACAGTAATCGAGACGAGACGTAACGAACGCATGAATAATGATCTCAGCGTCGCTAGTGGACAAGATGGAACAAATTTTAGCGATATTACGGAGATGAAAGAAGGCCGTTTTAGTAACACTCTTAATGTGTGACTCAATCCTCAGGAGATTTTCTCCTGAGGATTGAAGAAAACCCCTCATGAAACAGGCCTGTAGAGATTAAATAGTCTTGTGATTTTTTCCCCACACATACATATATATATATATATATATATATATATATATATATATATATATATATATATATATATATATATATATATATATATATATATATATATATATATATATATATATATATATATATATATATACATATATATATATATACGTATGTCCTTACGCAACATCATCAGAATGATTGACAATTAGGAGGACCAATAGTCAACATGATCCACCCAGAAATAAATAAAACAAATGGCTTATCGATAAGCCATTTAAAAAAAAATTGTTTTAATATTTATTATGTGTATCCTTATTCTCCTACTCACGTTTCCAGTAGAGGCCTCTCTCCTCTCACTTTCTGTGCTCCTCTGCCCTGACTCCTACAGGTCAATAGGGGTTGTGGAGTGATTATTATTATTATCTACTGACATACTTGCCAACCTTGAGACCTCCAATATCGGGAGGTGGGGGGGTGGGGGGGGCGTGGTTAGGGGCGTGGTTAAGAGGAGAGTATATTTACAGCTAGAATTCACCAACTCAAGTATTTCATATATATATATATATATAAATACTTGACTTTCAGTGAATTCTAGCTATATATATATATATATATATATATATATATATATATATATATATATATATATATATATATATATATATATATATATATATATGTATATATATATATATATATATATATATGTATATATATATATATATATATATATACATATATATATATTTATATATATATATATATATATATATATATATATATATATATATATATATATATATATATATATATATATATATATATATATATATATATATATATATATGTATATATATATATATATATATATATATATATATATATATACATATATATATATGGTCAGGTCCAATCGCAGCTGCGGCAGACTTTTTTTTTGGGGGGCGTGGCCTCCAGCTCCGGCTGAATACCGGGAGTTTGTCGGGAGAAAATCTCCGTCGGGAGGTTGTCGGGAGAGGCGCCAAATATCGGGATTCTCCCGCTAAAAACGGGAGGGTTGGCAAGTATGTCTACTGATGATAGTCATACGTGAATGAGCTCAGCTCCTGTTCTCCTCCATATGTAAAGTGAGAAACACAGCTGATGCTCCAGAAGGAAGTAACCCCAAAGATAGCAAATGGTAAAAAAAGAGTGCACATTTAACTTAATTAATAACCAGGACCTTCATGATGCATTTCAGGCTAACTAGCTAACTAAGTAGCAGCATTGTTTTAGAGCGGGAATGTAACTTTTTGTCAAACACAGACCTGGTGTAAAGTGGAGCTATTACACTTTACTACAAGCACTGATGAATACTTACTTTCTTGAAAAAGTTTCTTATGTCCATTTTGCATCCGTTCACGTTCTTGTTCTGCAGTGCTGTGTGCTAATGTGCTTCGTACACCTGCAGGACCGCAAGAAAGGTCGCAGAGAAAATGCGGACTGGATTTTGAGTGATGTGGGCATTTCCTATATGAACAAGTCCAAGGACCGCAGGCAAGGTCGCAGAGAAAATGCGGACTGGATTTTGAGTGATGTGGGCATTTTCTATATGAACAAGTGGAATGGATTGGATACCGACGCACTAAAGGGGCTCTCTACCTTACGCTATGAAGTGAGGGGAAACTGAGGGAATAGTGACAGGTTATATGATTATTTATTTAAACTCATATTCGGGCCACTTTATAATGAATATGTCGGCATGTATTTGTAAAAAAAAACAACAACCTGTAACCACACGGTTAATGCTATCACGCCTGGCGAAGCTTAGCAATGCTACTGCTAGCGACGCCATTGAAGCTAACTTAGCTGCGGGACCTCCTATCTGCCCATCACAACCCGAGCTCACCTGTGCTCCAGCAATCGGCGGCGCGACAGAGGACTTCACCCCGTTCATCGACACGGTCGGCGGCTCGGCGGCGGCGGCGGTGGAGGACGACCCAGACATCGGCGAAGGCAGCGGCCCGGCGGTGAACAGCACGGCGGTGAGCGGCGCGGCGACGGTCAACATCGACACCCCGGTCTGCAGTGGAGACGGTGTGGCGGGGGTTCACGCGGCCTCTCCCGGCATACACGGGATATTGGGGCTCCTTCATACTACCATGGTCATTGTTTTCAACCGGTCCAAAGCCTGCGAAAGTGAAATCCACCCCCACCCCCACCCCCACCCCCGCCACCCCTACCTGGCCCCCCACTCTCCAACTCTGCCCCTCCCCCTTCACCTGGATGAAGATCAATATGCCTCTCTCTCCCTTCTCTCCCTCCTGCTCCCCCAAGCAGCTCCAGCCAAACAACGACCTGAACTGCTCTACAACTCCAACCTCAATAACAACCTACAACTTTTCTGGACAGTACCACTACACAGCGGACTCTGATGCTCTTTTTGGTTCCAGTGTACTACACATCATCCACCTTAATGTGAACAGCCTCTCTGGAACCAAACTCGACCAAATCAGAGAAATGTTCCTCAACACGAAGTTAAAAATCCTGTGTTTTTCTGAAACCAAATTAGATCAAAGTGTTTCTGACTCAGAGATAGAAATAGAAAACTTTTCGGTTATCAGAAAAGACAGTAATAAACATGGTGGGGATGTTTGTATGTATATTCACCAGGATATAAAATACATAACTCGCACTGATCTCAACCACAATGACCTTGAATCTGTGTGGGCGGAAATCAAATTTAAAAACGCTAAGCTGGTTCTGATAGGGACTGTCTACAGAACCCCTAATCAGAGTGATTTCTATGGGGCTCTTGAGGAGTGCTTGGCTGGGGCAGACAATGTGGAGAAAATTATAACTGGGGATCTGAACACAGATATTCAACGCAGAGATGCGCCTGTCTTCAGGTCCTACAGCAAGTTTTGTAATCTGCACGGTCTTTCCCAGCTAATAGCACTACCTACAAGGGTGTGTGATTCCACCCAGTCAACCATAGATCTCATTCTCACTTCAGACTGGCCTAAAATAAAAAATAGTGGGGTTATGATCTGTGGTCTTAGCGACTACTATCTAACCTTCTGCACCTGCAAAATAGCTAAACCCAAAGCCAATGGCCACATAACAGCCCAATTCAGATCCCTTAAAAAATACTCTAGTGACAATTTCAACTTAAAATTACATGACTGGGACTGGTCCCCTGTGCTCACGAGCAACCTGGTCGATGTTGCTTGGGATCGCTTCAAAACAGCGTTTCTAAAGATACTAAATGACATGGCTACCGTGAGAACAGTCAGGATCAAAGCCCGCTCTGAACCATGGATGAATCCGGACCTATTAGCTGCCATAAAAGACAGAGACAGAAAATACTCAGAATACCAAAAGTGTAAAACTGAAGTAGATAACAACCCAATAATAACCTCAAATCACTCCTTTCAAATCTCAAAAAACAATGCAATAAATTAAGAAATAAGACAACCAACCTGACTAAATCCTTAAAAAAAAATTACATTAGCGACAAAATAGAGGAAAACACAAATAAGCCACGTGAGCTCTGGAAAATCCTCAACAACCAGCTTCCCGGTTGCAGCCAGAAACTTAAAACCAGACTCACCAACATCAGCATCAAGGAGGGTGACTCCTTCATTACAGACAAAATGCAGGTAGCAAGCAGACTTAACACCTTTTTCACCAGCATAGCCGCAACTCTTGTCAACAAACTGTCCCACCACTCTGGTCGCTTTGGTGTAGAACACATTAAAGCCTTCTACAGAAAGCTAGGAGTATCCAACAACGATTTCAAATTAGAAATGGTCTCAGCTGATGAGGTGCTTAAAAAATTGAGCGCGCTCCACCCAAACAAGGCCACCGGCATTGACAATATCCCCTCCAGATTTCTCAGGGACTCTGCCTCCATCATTGCCCCAATCATCACACACATAATAAACCTCTCAATTTCACAAGGCCAAGTACCAAAAAATTTTAAGATAGCAAGAGTAACTCCCCTCTTTAAAAAAGGAAGCAAATTGGAACCTGGCAACTACCGACTGTTTCTATTCTCAGTTCCATTTCGAAAGTAATGGAAAAAATTGTTTATGAACAGGTCGATGGTTACCTTGCCACCAATAAACTAATGTACAAATTCCAATCCGGCTTCAGAACTAACCGCTCCACTGACACATGCCTTCTCTATCTGACCGACCACATCAAACATGAGGTGGACGCGGGCAAATACTGCGGCATGGTCATGCTGGACCTTTAGAAGGCCTTTGACACCGTTAACCACGCTATACTGTTGGATAAGCTCAGAGCAATCAGATTTGACAAAAAACCTCATCGAGCTGGATGCAATCTTACTTGGAGGGAGGGAACAGGTGGTAGAGGTGAACGGCACCGTGTCCCCCCACCTCTCAGTGAGCTGTGGAATCCCCCAAGGCAGTATATTAGGGCCTTTACTGTTCCTAATATACATAAATGACTTGTCATCGGCATGCGACTATGAATTGTTCTTATTTGCGGATGACTCGGCCCTGCTGGACAAGGACAAGTCACAGGTGGAAAAAATCCTCAGTGCTGAACTCTGTAGAACTTGCACCTGGCTCGCTGACAACAAGCTATCCATACACTTGGGTAAAACGGAATCCATCCTGTTTGGGTCCCACATCAACCTTAAGAAAGTCAATGATTTCACTATAAAAGTGGGTGACATTGTTATCACCAGGAAAGATGAGGTCACCTACCTAGGTTCCATTCTAGAGGCTAATCTTTCCTGTGATAAAATGGCAACCAAGGTAATCAAAAAGGTCAACCAACGAACGAGATTTCTCTATAGAATCTCCTCTCTGGTCAACAAAAGCACCATGAGGATTCTGGCGGGAACTCTCGTTCAACCCTTTTTCGATTACGCATGCACCTCCTGGTACCCTAGCACCTCCAAAACCCTCAAATCTAAACTCCAAACATCCCAGAACAAGCTAGTCAGATTACTTTTAGACCTCCACCCCAGATCACACCTCACTCCTACCCACTTCTCCAAAGTGGGCTGGCTCAGGGTGGAGGACAGAGTAAAACAACTTGCACTGAGCCTAGTCTATAAAATCTGCTACACCACCCTGATACCGAAGTACATGTCAAACTACTTCCTTAACGTAAGTGACCGCCATAACCACAACACCAGGGGGAGCTCCACTAACCACGTTAAACCCAGATTCCGATCTAACAAAGGTCTTAACTCATTCTCTTTTTTATGCCACATCAATGTGGAATGCGCTCCCAACAGGTATAAAAGAAAGGGCATCTCTATCCTCCTTCAAAACCGCAATAAAAGTACACCTCCAGGCAACTTCAACCCTAAACTAACACCCTCCCTGGATTGTTAATAATCAAATGTTTTTCTTATGCTTTCGATACCTCTCTCTCTATGTCCACTACTTGCTGTACATATCCTACCAAGTCAGACCTACACTGTTTCAATGTCCATTTCTCTTAAGATGCAATTGTTGATGCTGATTGTTGATGACAGAAGTGTTGATACCTACCAAACCTAACCCCCCACCTCCATATCCCACACCCCGGATTGTAAATAATGTAAATAATTCAATGTATATACTCTGATGATTATCTTGTGTGATGACTGTATTATGATGTTAGTATATATTTGAGAGTATATATCTGTATCATGAATCCCCGACTTAAACAAGTTGAAAAACGTATTCGGGTGTTACCATTTATTGGTCAATTGTACGGAATAGGTACTTCACTGTGCAATCTACTAATAAAAGTTTCAATCAATCAATCAATCATAGCAAATTATGCAAATTACTCAACTGCGTCACTTTGACCACGCCCATAACCAAGCCACCACCGCCACGGTGTCTTGGCAGTTTCGGGGAAACCCAGTAACCGTCTTGAATTTTAACGCCGTTTATCATTGTACCGTTTATTGTTACATCCCTACTCACACCCTGGCCAGAAACGTGACAAATCACTGTATACAAGGCGTCAAAAGAACAGTTTCTACACCCAGGCGACCAATCTGATGAGCACTGTGAAATAACTAATGTGTCACTGACTGTACTAACTCACGTCTTCATCTTTTTGCCTTGCTCAATTCACCACTGCAGTCGTATTTATTAGCCTTGCACATATAAGTTATTTCAGTACTTGTTTATGTTTTTAGTTCTTGGTTAATATTTATTGCTTACATTAAACCAGGGGTCACCAACCTTTTTGAAACCAAGAGCTACTTCTTGGGTACTGATTAATGCGAAGGGCTACCAGTTTGTTACACACTTAAATAAATTGCCAGAAATAGCCAATTTGCTCAATTTACCTTTAACTCTGTTATTATTAATAATTAATGATATTTATCTTTGTCGAAACACTGATCATCTTAATGATTTCTCACAATAAATATATATAGAAACAGATAAATATCAATATGCAACACTTTATTTTTATATTTTCTCTAAGTGCACATTTTTCAAATTGAACATTTTCAAATGATCACTTCTAAGACAGTCTTTTGAAATCACAGTATCCCATTTTAACTAGCTAGCCACTAACATTTTTTAACAAATCATGAATTTCTTTGCACCATGTTTGTACAAATAATAACTCATGTAAAATACAAAAGTAAACTCTCAAATTTTTAAATCATGTCACACTTTGAACTGGACACCAAATCTGTTATCTGTTTCTTTGTCAGTTAGTGGGAAGCATGGCATTGCATGCTGTTAACTAGTGTGTTGTACTCTGGTGTGTAACTTGACACTGCAACCCTGAGTGAGTCTTGCAGATGTGCATCAGTGAGGCATGTTCTGTGTTTGTTCTTGATGAAGTTCATGTCAGAAAAGGCTGATTCACAAAGATACGTTTTTTCCTCATTGTTTGCGGAACCTTCTTAATCTTTTGGACATATTTTCAAAGCAATCTGGCCTTAAGCTTAATTATGATAAATGTAAAATGTTAAGGATCGGAAATCTAAAGGGAACATCATTTCGAATGGGATGCAAAGTGCCTGTTTTGTGGACAGATGGACCAGTTAACATACTTGGTGTTGTTGTCCCAGAAAATCTGGAAGATCTAGGCTCAGTAAATTATGATAATCGACTAAGAAAGCTGGACAAAATTATGCAATTATGGAAAGGGAAATCCCTAACCTTGTATGGTAAAATGTCTATTGCGAACTCGTTAATTATTCCTCAATTTATTTATTTGTTTTTGTCATTACCAGCTCCATCACAAAACTTTTTTAAGATTTATGAGCGGAGGGTCTTCGATTTTGTCTGGAACGGCAAACCAGAAAAGATTAAAAGAAAGGTTTTGTACAAAGAGTATGAATATGGGGGCCTGAAACTTCTCAACCTTGAAGCTATGTGTCTGTCTTTAAAAGCATAAATTGTTCCAAAGATGTATTTAAACATTGAGTGGTACACAAATGTCCTGTTGGACAAAAAACATGTACTGTATCAAAAGAAATTGTATCCTTTTTTACAAGTGATCCCCTCCCATTGTTCTTATGTAGAGAGTCTGCTGGGAAACATGGCGGGGTTCATAAAGGAAACAATGCACTCATAGTGGTGTTTTCAATTTTATGTGCCAGAAAAAAGAGACGATATTTTGCAGCAGATAATATGGATGAACTCTAATATTGTAATAGATGGAAAGCCTTTCTTTTGGAAAAATATGTTTGAAAGAGGAATCATTTTTGTCAATGATATTATCAATGAGAATGGTAAAATGATGAAGTATGATGAATTTAGAACTATGTATGGTGATGCTTGCTCAAGCTTTTCATTTTATCAACTAACTGGAGTAATTGGGAAAAGATGGAAACAAATAATTAATTATGGAACTACTAAATTATTAGTTTGTAAACCTCTAATAAGAAATTCTAGTTGGCAAAAAGGAGCTAAAATAAATAGAAAAGTATATACTTTTTATTTAATAAAGACATCTTTGAAGGCTGCCCCATACAACACATATGGAAAATGGGAGGACTTTTTTGACTGCCCTTTGCCATGGGATACCATATTCAAACTAATCTATAAAACTACTATGGATGTGCAAAATCGTTATTTTCAAATTAAAATTATTTATAACTTCTTACCCACAGGGAAAATGTTAAAATTATGGAATATGACAGAGTCAGATGATTGCCGATTTTGTTGTCAGGAGCCTGAATCCACCCTGCATTTGTTTTGGTATTGTCATATTGTGTCTTTGTTTTGGGTGGAAGTTGAAACAATTTGTTTAAGGATTGGTTTTATGAAGGTTAATTTGGTTTCTGTTATTTTAGGAGAGTTCATTGACAATCATGATTTAGTCAATTTAATATAGTACTCGGTAAAATGTTTATTTTTAAGGCCAAAAACAGATATTCACTTAGTATTACTCTCTTTAAAACATTTATTCAGTATTTTCTAACTTTAGAAAGTTACATGGTTGAAAACGATAATGATGCCAAAAAAACATTAAAAAAAAGATGAGAAAAGGCTTATTTTGAAAGTATAATTATGTTTATAGATTATATGATATCTGTTGTTGTGTTCCCTAATTTGAGTGACCTGGACATAATCTGGACTGTACATAAATGCTTATTTTGAAAATGTAATTTTGTTTATAAATTATATGCAATCTGTTGTGTTCCCTAATTTTTTTCTGTGTACATGAATGAAGGTGTGTGTTGCTGAGTCCGACTTGGACATTATCTGGACTGGGCCTGGTTTTAAAAACCCTTTAAACAAATCTAATTTCATTGACAACCTGGTCTGTTGAAGATAAGGCCCTTTTTAAAAAAATAAAATAAAATAAGATAAATAAATAAAAAACATTTTCTTGGATAAAAAAGAAAGTAAAACAATATAAAAATAATTACATAAAAAATAGTAATTAATGAAAATGTTAGTGGACCAGCAGCCTATACAATCATGTGTGCTTCAGGGACTGTGTCCCTTGCAGGTGTGTTGTCTATGTTGTGGGAACCAGAATATTGGTAGCAGAAAGAAATAACCCATTTTGTGTGAGTGGGTGTGGATGAATGTGCATGGGGGAGGTTGTTTGGGTTGATGCACTGATTGAAAGTGTATCTTGTGTTTTTTCTATGTAGATTTAATTTAAAAAAAAAAAAAAAAAAAATTATTATTATTATTTTTTTTAATTTAATTTTTTTTTTTTTTAGAACAGGCCCGCGGGCGACTCATCTGGTCCTTACGGGCGACCTGGTGCCCGCGGGCACCGCGTTGGTGACCCCTGCATTAAACAAAGAGAGCACAGTCTGCCAAGTCAAATTCCTTGTGTGGTAACCATTTTTTTTGTATACTTTAGCTATGAAAATATTTGATTTCTAACTTTTATTTTTCGCTCATGATCATTTTCGAGCGATAAATGAGGGGAAGACTGTAATATCTTATTGTTGAATCGCCAAACCTTGTGCGGAAAATGTGTGATGTGTCAGATTGCATATTCATTGCTGTTGTATTGACAGTGATAGGCAAAATCCAAAAGAGAGCGTCCCTGGGTGGGCTCGAACCACCAACCTTTCGGTTAACAGCCGAACGCGCTAACCGATTGCGCCACAGAGACATGCGGCACTAGTGAAGTTCGTTCTGTCTTATGCTAACTGCAGAGTCCAGTCTAAGTATTACACGCATGTTCCTCTTGCTCTGTTCCTCATTCGATGCCCCTCCCCTAACTGCATTATTCTGTTTGCATTTGTGTGTGAGAAAGTTAGCAGTTGAGTGTTAATGCTTGCTTTGCGCTAATTTATGTTCTTTTAATTTAGCCTTGACATTGGGTTTGTAATTTACCAGAGAAATAGAGTACAATGTGACGAGCCCTTCCTCCAAGTTTTACACTGCAGCAGTCAGACAATTCCTATTCTGTGTCCAAATCCAAAAAGCAAGCGTCCCTGGGTGGGCTCGAACCACCAACCTTTCGGTTAACAGCCGAACGCGCTAACCGATTGCGCCACAGAGACATAGGGCGAGCGAAAGGAATAACCTTTTTTAACCCTGCAGGCAGGATCCGTGGCGACGGCGACTGTGACGCTACATCTTCCACAGCACATTCCACCCTGAAAGCTGACAGACAGGATCATAAACTTCGCCCTTCTTCTTTCTCTTGCTCTGTGCCTCACTCTCTACAACCCTGCCCCAACACTCCTCATGTGTCTGCAGGCAAACAAGGCCTCGCCCACCCTCTCGACGCAGTTTGGCTGTGATCCGCATTCTTCTGTTTGCATTTATATATCAACGTTTTGTACAAGTTAATAGTTTAATTATTATTCAGCTTTGTTTTCCTACATACACTTTACAAAAGTATATAAAAAAGCGAGTCGTCCCTGGGTGGGCTTGAACCACCAACCTTTCGGTTAACAGCCGAACGCGCTAACCGATTGCGCCACAGAGACAAGTGACATATCGTGAGGGCGCCAGCTTCTATAATGTTACACCTTCTATTAGCCGCAGTCAAATGAGGCAAAATGTCAACAACTAGCAGCAGACAGAGTCTGCATTCATGAGCTAGGATTCTATTGTAGAGTAGACAATGAGAAAAATATTTTTGCAAAAAACACAAAGGTCATTCGACGTTAAAATTCTAGCGTCCCTGGGTGGGCTCGAACCACCAACCTTTCGGTTAACAGCCGAACGCGCTAACCGATTGCGCCACAGAGACATGTGAACATTTCGTGTAAAATTTTTATAAAATCCATCACCCCATACATCATAGTCAAACCTCTTACACTACTTTTGAAATGTTCATTCAGACAAATGTTTGTCTTTTTATTCAATATTAGTATCACCCCCGCCACTAAATAACGCCGTGGCAGCATAAAGCAAGCTTTTATTTGTATTCAATGATATAACGAGTTTCTTTCGGTAGTGATGATTCAGAAAAATGCATGTGGAAAGCAAAAATAGATTTTAGACAAAAGAAATGACATGCGGTGAAGTTGAAATTGTTTACAAAATAGTGTATTGAATTTCCTGAACATGTTTAATATTGTCACATGTTTGATGTTGTTGGACAAATGTATTCGTTTTCATGATGACGGGTGAGTGAGAGGCTGTCCATTGTCCACATAGAACTGAAACGCACCAAGGAAAAAAATAGCTCGTCCCTAGGTGGGCTTGAACCACCTACCTGTCAGTTAACAGCCGAACGCGCTAACTGATTGCGCCACGAGACATGATCGTACACAGACTCATGGTAGAGACATGCTGCGTTGAAGTAAGTCTTAAAAGTCACACTAAGTAGAATATGCAATTTCAGAGAAATAGCGTGTGGATACTTGCGCGCAAGCCGGCGGTAAGCGAAAGTCAAACTGAAATGCTAACGTTAGCATGGCGACATTTACAATGCGACAAGTACAAAGATATATGAATGTGAGGCATACGCATGTAAAATTAGCTGAAAAAAAAGCATGCTAACAATTAGCATGTGTTAAGTACCAAATTATCTGAGGTGTACGTGGGAAAATGGGCAAAAAATGTATCATGCTAACAGCGTGTGTGACGTACTAGGTTTAAAGGTGCCACATGTGGCCAAAAATGGTACTGCAATCACGGTCAAAATTCTGTAGTCCCCTCCCACTCTCCATGACTGAGGTTTTTGTAAGATTTGATTACGATTCAGGAGCTAGGATTCGATCCAAAACCGATAATTGATGTATCTTTAGATTATGTATATTGATGCAGTTTTATGTCTATTTTCGTTTCACTAATTAAGCAATCATTACTTGCAACTTTTAAAAACAGTGTACTTGTAAGAAGAAACAGTTGAATTAATTCCCATTACATGTATTAAATTAATGGAAATGTGTGCAACACTGGAAGATAAGAGCCCTAAAATCAAGGAGCTGGTCGGATCTCTCAGTGAGGTGGCTGCTGCAGTCAGCCAAATTTAGAACTGTCTGCATGACTTTATTTACAAGGAATGAATAATCGATTATTAACCTTTATTAATCGATTTTACAATCGGCCGTGTCCGAATTGCAATGCACTTAAAAATCGTTTATTTCCCCCACCTGTAATATAGTGTTGGAAATATAATAGAGATCGGGAAAAAAATTAAAAATAGGTTAGTGAAAGAAAAGGTTAGTGTAGCAGTGGAGGATATGGTAAGATTGCATTTGAAACATGTAGGGTACTAAGCAACACATACATAAAAAAACAGGGTTAAATAAAATCATTTAGAATAGGGTACCATCTCGATTCACACTCCATTTCAGAAGGTGGCGGTAATGCACACCACAAATTTGCTTGACAACCACCATTAAAAGAAGAAGAAGGAAGGCAGTCATGGCGTCTCAAACTATCTTTCACACACAACAGCGCTGACATTTAAAACCCACTCAACATTCTCCTGCTTACGAAAATAAGGTAACTACTCAACTTTATTCACTGTTGATTAGCTGTTTCTCCTTGTTTTCCCGACGTAATATGTACTGTTTTACGGCTGCAATAAGTCTATCATTGCTGTATTTGTTGCAAAGATGTGTAACATTTATTTGCCTCTTCTCTTGTCCAGTTCACATTTTAAAAAAAAGACTCTAATGTTAGTCTCAGTGTGTGTGTGTGTGCGTGTCAGTTACAGATGTGTAAATATAAATTTAGACCCCCCCCCCCCCCCCCCAAGCAGTGTTTCTCAAACATTTTAATTTCAAAGCATGTCTTTAACTCTGACAGTGTACAAATGGAACTGAATGGACCCAACACTGTCAGAGTTACAAACTTTGTAAGGGTCAATTTAGACTGTCCGAAAGGAACCCACAGAGTCCCTGGAATCCACAAAGAGACCACTGAAAAACAGATTCAATCAAACAATTCAGGCATGTAAATAAACATTTACAAAATATTTCTGTGTAAATAACTAATTTCACAGCGTATATATCTGCTTATAGTCCCGTGCGTCTATTATATGGGGGGGAGGAGGGTGGTAGTATGTACCGGTGCGCTCTATAGTTGAAAAGAATACGGTACTTTGGGTGCTACCATGAATTGATTAACGTGGACCCCGACTTAAACAAGTTGAAAAACTTGTACGGAATATGTACTGTACTGTGCAATCTACTAATACAAGTCTCAATCAATCAATGCTCTGCCCCCTCTCCTTCGTGGAGGGGGGGTGGGGGGGGGGGCACAGATTCGGTGACCACAGATGTTGCGCTAGCTGGCCAAAGTCGGGACCCAGGGTGGACCACTCATCTGTGCATCAGTTGGGGACGTCTCTGCTGACCGGTCTCCGCTCAAAATGATATCCTGCTGGCCCCGCTATGGACTGGACTCTCACTATTATGTTAGATCCACTATGGACTGGACTCTCACAATATTATGCTAGATCCACTCGACGTCCATTGCACCGGTCGCCCAGGGTGGGGGTCCCCACATCTGCGGTCCCCTCCAAGGTTTCTCATTGTTATCCCATTGGGTTGAGTTTTTTCTTGCCCTGATGTGGGATCTGTGCAGCCCTTTGAGACACTCGTGATTTAGAGCTATATAAGTAAACATTGATTGATTGATTGATACTTCAGATGCAGTCAGTAGTCATTTGTTCAACTTAATTATAATTAATTATATAAGTGGTGTTTCTCGTTTTAGGTCCTCTCTTTTTCATCATTTGGGCTATTAACTGGTGGTTTGCAAGTTCAGTTAAAAAAACTTGTGAGACACATTTGTGCAGAATGTCTTTAGAAACAGCCCTGCGGTAACTCTGACAAAATAACTAGACCAAAATTAAATGTCTACTGTAGAGGAAGCTGGTTCTCCGTAATATACAAAATAAGACTAAGAGTGAAGGGAGAAGTCCGGCCCGTTGGCGTTTTGGAAATGTGACCCCAAAAACGATTTAGTGAATGTTCCTGGTTTAGGGGCTAATTTGCTCCCTGTAAGTGTGTTCTAGATCTGTGGTCCCCAACCACCGGGCCGCGGACCGGTACCAGGCCGCACAAGAAATAAAAAAATAAAAAAAATAAAATATTTTTTTAAAATTAAATCAACATAAAAAAACACAATATATACATTATATATCAATATAGATCAATTCAGTCTGCAGGGATTCAGTCCGTAAGCACACATGATTGTATTTCTTTATGAAAAAAAATAAATAAATATATATATATATATATATATATATATATATATATATATATATATATATATATATATATATTATTTTTTATTTTATTTTTTTGTCCCCCCAGTCAGTGGGACAAATTTTCAAGCGTTGACCGGTCCGCAGCTACAAAAAGGTTGGGGACCACTGTTCTAGATCAAATGTGTGAATTTCAAGGTAAAATCCCGCCACATTATCCGATCCAATTTTCAACTGATTCGTGTAGCTATTTTTTGTTGTTTACAATCCTAAACTACAAGTATTGAACAAAAAAGACACGCTCTGAGATGGAATATGTTCCTGTATGACACCTTCCTCAGATCCTCTACTAACCAAAGCGGGCGCAGGTGTGTGCCTCTGCTCTGATTCATCCCACTAATCACTTCACGGCTGCTATTTCAGGAGGGACTCAGGTCCATGCTTGCAGAGCAAACACATCCAGCTCCAGGAATAATTAATCTAAAATGGCATTTGTCCAGCGTCACTACGCGGCATGGTATGTTCCGCTGAGGCCACCCTCTCTCCATTCATGGCGTGCATACAGAATACAAATATCCCATATCATCACGGAATAACAGTTGCACAACAGCTGAGGCAGTTTTTGAAACAGTCATGTGACACATGGCCCCAAACACTTGTTGTCAGGCATAATTCACACGGTTAAAGGCCTACTGAAACCCACTACTACCGACCACGCAGTCTGATAGTTTATATATCAATGATGAAATCTTAACTTGCAACACATGCCAATACGGCCGGGTTAACTTATAAAGTGCAATTTTAAATTTCCCGGGGAACTTCCGGTTGAAAACGTCTATGTATGATGACTTTTGCGCGTGACGTCAATGGTTGAAACGGAAGTATTCGGACACATTGTATCACAATACAAACAGCTCTGTTTTCATCCCAAAATTCCACAGTATTCTGGACATCTGTGTTGGTGAGTCTTTTGCAATTTGTTTAATGAACAATGGAGACTAAGGTGACCATTTCCATGACACCAAAAAGGAGGACATTATGCGGCATATGACAAAAAGGAGGACATTATGCGGCATATCAATAAATTACTATGGTGTACATAGGACTCTGGTATACTCTTATTTATAATACAATTTTGAGTGGTTTAAAGATGATGTTTGTGTGGCTGAATAGGAAAAAATATTAAAGTCAAGTGTTTGTTAACAGTATTTGTATTTATTCAATACATTGTGGTGTTCAAAAAGTGACCACTGAGATTAATATTTTCAAATGCAGAGTGCCACAAAGCATAACATGTGTGGACTTAAATGTAAACAACAATTAACAGGTAACATATATAATTAAAAAAAAATGCTTTTAAAAAAATCCTGAATAACCTTTTATATAAACAACAAAGGAGATTGTAACAAACAAACAAACAAACAAGAAAACATTCAACTGCTCAAAAAGCATAGCATTTCTAAAGTGCTTCAGTCTTTTGGGGACTTGTCTTCAGTGTCTGTGTGTGTGCGCAGCAGACCAGTCTTTAAGCAAACTCCACATTCACCCTCTGTAGCAGCTCAGGATCAACAGCCCCTTGCAGCGGTTATCTTGTCATCCAGGGGCGACGAAACTTCACGAAAAAATTTCCTCATTGAAGAGGTACCTGCCGCACGTTTATTACTTTTATGTTTATCCGTACCTGCATGCCGTTCAATTGCAGCTTTCCCCTGACTACTTACGTCGACATCACATCGACAAAGTGTGCAGAAGCCATGGAATGAGTCTCGACTGCTTTTCGTTATAAATTTGTGCTCTTTTATCCATTCAGAATTAAATGAGGTCTTGCGTTTTGGCATGATGCTAACTTTCTGTCAATGTCATGCCGCAGCAGCACATGGACCCTTGTTTACCTTTTTAACCAATGATAGGCAGATTTGTATCCGACACCGCTCTTAGCCAATCATTTGATATGTTACTGCGTTGGGGGCATTTTTTTACGGTCTATGATTGGCTATTGCGCTGCAGCCCAGCAAAGATGAAAAAACGCCGCTCTTCAAGCCTAGTGCCTCAAAAAGGAGGACAAATACGTGTCCGGCTTGATGCTGCGCCGGACGCCGGACAGGGCATTAAAAATCCGGACTGTCCGGCCTAAATCCTGACACCTGGTCACCCTAATGGAGACTGCAAAGAAGAAAGCTGTAGGTGGGATCTTTGTATTAGCGGCTGGCTGCAGCAACACAACCAGGAGGACTTTGAGTTGGATAGCAGACGCGCTATCCGACCCTAGCCGCCGACCGCATCGATGATCGGGTGAAGTCCTTCGTCGCGCCGTCGATCGCTGGAACGCAGGTGAGCACGGGTGTTGATGAGCAGATGAGGGCTGGCGTAGGTGGAGCACTAATGTTTTTAGCATAGCTCTGTCGAGGTCCCGTAGCTAAGTTAGCTTCAATGGCATTGTTAGCAACAGCATTGCTAGGCTTCGACAGGCGGCACAGCATTAACCGTGTGGTTACAGGTCCAGTGTTTGGTTCGGTGTCTCCTGATAGTAGTTTTGTTGATCTTCTGTCTATCCTTCCAGTCAGGGGCTTATTTCTTTTGTTTCTATCTGCATTTAAGCACGATGCTATCACGTTAGCTCCGTAGCTAAAGTGCTTCACCGATGTATTGTCGTGGAGATAAAAGTCACTGTGAATGTCCATTTCGCGTTCTCGACTCTCATTTTCAAGAGGATATAGTATCCGAGGTGGTTTAAAATACAAATCCGTAATCCACAATAGAAAAAGGAGAAAGTGTGGAATCCAATGAGCCCTTTTACCTAAGTTACGGTCAGAGCGAAAAAAGATACGTCCTGCACTGCACTCTAGTCCTTCACTCTCACGTACCTCATCCACGGATCTTTCATCCTCGCTCAAATTAATGGGGTAATCGTCGCTTTCTCGGTCCGAATCGCTCTCGCTGCTGGTGTAAACAATGGGGAAATGTGAGGATGTCACGCTACTTCCGGTACAGGCAAGGCTTTTTTTATCAGCGACCAAAAGTTGCGAACTTTATCGTCGATGTTCTCTACTAAATCCTTTCAGCAAAAATATGGCAATATCGCGAAATGATCAAGTATGACACAGAATGGATCTGCTATCCCCGTTTAAATAAAAAAAATTCATTTCAGTAGGCCTTTAAAGTATTTTGTCCAATAAGACGGTGGAAAAACTTGCATCCATTCTAGGGTTGTCCCGATACCAATATTTTGGTACTGGTACCAAAATGTATTTTGATATTTTTTTAAATAAAGGGTACCACAAAAATGGCATTATTGACTTTATTTTAACAAAAAAATCTTAGGGTACATTAAACATATGTTTCTTATTGGAATTTAGTCTTTAAATAAAATAGTGAACATGTGAGACAACTTTTCTTTTCGTAGTAAGTAAACAAACAAAGACTGTTAATTAACTGCTGACGTATGCAGTAACATATTGTGTCATTTATCATTCTGTTATTTTGTCAACATTATGAGGGACAAACTGTAAAAATTGATTATTAATCTACTTGTTCATTTTCTGTTAATCCATCCATCCATCTTCTTCCGCTTATCCGAGGTCGGGTCGCTGGGGCAGCAGCCTAAGCAGGGAAGCCCAGATTTCCCTCTCCCCAGCCACTTCGTCCAGCTCCTCCCGGGGGATCCCGAGGCGTTCCCAGGCCTGCCGGGAGACATAGTCTTCCCAACGTGTTCTGGGTCTTCCCCGTGACCCCCTACCGGTCGGACGTGCCCTAAACACCTCCCTAGGGAGGCGTTCGGGTGGCATCCTGACCAGATGCCCGAACCACCTCATCTGGCTCCTCTCGATGTGGAGGAGCAGCGGCTTTACTTTGAGCTCCCCGCGGATGGCAGAGCTTCTCACCCTATCTCTAAGGGAGAGCCCCGCCACCCGGCGGAGGAAACTCATTTCGGACGCTTGTACCCGTGATCTTGTCCTTTCGGTCATAACCCAAAGCTCATGACCATAGGTGAGGATGGGAACGTAGATCGACCGGTAAATTGAGCGCTTTGCCTTCCGGCTCAGCTCCTTCTTCACCACAACGGATCGATACAGCGTCTGCATTACTGAAGACACCGCACCGATCCGCCTGTCGATCTCACGATCCACTCTTCCCTCACTCGTGAACAAGACTCCGAGGTACTTGAATTCCTCCACTTGGGACAGGGTCTCCTCCGCAACCCGGAGATGGCACTCCACCCTTTTCCGGGCGAGAACCATATTTTCTGTTAATATCTGGTTATTTTCTGTTTCAACATCTTCTATATATGAAATCCCTTTGGATTTGAAATCTGCCCTTGTAATCCCCCTATTAAGGAGGAGGTGACCCTAGTAATCTAATTAATTACAGACAGATCTCTAAACTCTCTGTTCTGGCAAAAGTGCTTGAATCCCTTATCAGTGAATAGATAAAATAATTTTTGGACACCAACTTTATTCTGTCACCATTTCAGTCAGGTTTTCGCAGAAATCACAGTACTGTTACTGCTGCTATGAAGTTTATAAATGATGTAACTGAAGCTCTTGACAAGAAGCAGTGCTGTCTTCCCCTCTTTATTGACTTTTCAAAGGCATTTGATATACACCTGTTCAAATGTAATATCACTTATTCTTCTGTTGTATGGATACTTTATATTAGTTTTGGATGATACCAAAAATGTAGGTATCGATCCGATACCAAGTAGTTACAGGATCATACATTGGTCGTATTCAAAGTCCTCCTGTGTCCAGGGACGTATTTCCTGAGTTCATAAACATGATATGAATTTAAAATAAAGGAAAAAAGATTTTATGACGATAAAAAATATTGATCTAATCATAGTAGTATCGACTAGATACGCTCTTGTACTTGGTATCATTACAATTGATGTCAGGTGTAGATCCACCCATGGCATTTGTTTACATCCAGGGGTGCTAGCTTGCTGTTAGTGGTTAGCTATTGTATCCGCCTACAGTGTGTAGTGAAGCATGTTGAGCTATTCCTTGTCCTCCAGTGATGATAATAATACATGTAAGAAACTTAGTTTATTTATTTGTGATTTAGTAAATGATTATTGGGACCACAAGTGTCCCCAGAACACAAATTACCACTTTATTTCAAAATCATAGGTATTTCATGAAGTCAGTGTTTTGCTTACCTGCCATTGACTAATTACTAAACATTTAAAAAAATTCGCTGGATCAAAGTTTTTTTAACAGTCCATACTAAAAAATATGTATGTGTTATGATTAGCTGATATCTATCGGTTTAATATTGGTATCGACCCACACTCAAAGCTCTCCAATTGAGTCAGTTACATGCTGTAATTTACGCTCGGCGATATGGGGAAAAAATCATATCACAGTGTTTCTTTTCATTTCTGCCGATATCCATTTGTATCATGGTATAAATTACATCACTATTTATGTCATGTTTAAATGTTACATTGCTAATAAGTCTAATGTAAAAACATCAGGTTATTTTTGAATAACATTTTTTAAAAGCATCATGTCAAAGAACGTGATACATCTGCTTCAAAAAACTGCCTCCATGAACAGTATCTTACTGTATATTTACACACATTGGCAATATTATTTTACAAATGTTATTTTGCTATATGTACAGTATGTTGTTATGATTAAAGCTATTGTTATTGTGTACGTTACACGGGTGGAAGACTGCCTGGTACACATGCATGCATGAAGCGTGCACGCACATAAGCAAGCAAAGTAAACAACAATTTGCATATTACAATGAGCAACATGATCTCGTGTTTTAAACCTTATTGAACAACAAAACATGAAGTTATTTACTTTAAGTTTTTGTTTAATTTTGTCCGGCAAACACTGGCAATTAAAACAACATTCTCTAACTTTGTTCCAATTGGAAATATAGACTATACTGTATATATTGAGACAGCAATGTGTATGTAGGACGTTTCTTAATGGGGAAATACTGTTTTCATGTTAGTATTTAAGCTTGCTTGCAAGCTTGCGCTAGTCGGTCCATAATTTTATCAATGTGTAGTTATCAATCACAGTCTTTTGATCATTTTGATTTAATATGGTAGCTGAGATAGGCTCTAGCACCCCCCGCGACCCCCAAAAAAGGGACAAGCGGTAGAAAATGGATGGATGGATGGATGGATGGAATACTAACCGTACCGCGGTTATCATTATTACCTTTCAAGTGCATGGAGTACAAACGGCCGCAGCTGCTGAAAGCGATGCAGAGTGAACCCTCTTGCAGCCCGTAACACATGGCAAGGCAAAGTTATTGAGTTCATTTTCATCTATCGTTGGATTAATTGACTTACCAAATACTGGCCCAGGTCTGCACACGTCACTCCACCGAGTGTCATGACAGAGTGAGACCTCTTTTCCACCTCGGCTACATATGATCTTTGTGCTGCATGGCGCTGAGTGCTGCGGTTGTCTTTAGCAGGCCAGTCTTACATAGGTCTTTTAGAACGTGGACAAATAACTGCTGTTAGAATTGTCTAATATTACTATCGAGAAAAAGTTATTTTGTGATATATATCGTTATTGTTTCATAGCCATCAGTAAGCCAACCTAATGCTAATGCTCCAGACTCAACCAGCTGATTCTAACGCTAACTTGACCCAGGTAAAAACAAACCTAATTTTAGAAAAGTTTCTGTGTAAAAGGAGCTATGGTGAGATATTTTCTCAAGCAGCCTGACATAATTACACCACAGTGCAATTTGACAGTAAGTTGACAGTCCAGGTGTGCGACAGGTGATGAAGGGGCTTCTCAAAATAGAATAAGTAACGAATGACCCCTCTGCCATGCCTGCTGGCGTTACCTCTTGATGCTTCATTCACTCCCTTTTTTTAAGCGCACTTTTCACCCCATCCGCACCTTCACTGTCAGACAAGTCTCCAATTAAGTTGAGTCTTCGCTGGCGTATGTGAGGTCCTGTTGTTTGGCGTCATGACAACCAGGCGTACAATGTCTTCTTTGTTCCTCTAATACCAAAGAGCCTCGCCACACTAATAGACCTCATTTGCATGCTTGTGTTGTGTCATAATCATGTGTCCAAAGAGTGGACACCTGCCATTACTGGTTGTGTCGTTTGCTCTTCCCTTCCCTCTCGGTGACTCTATTTCCTCAGTCTGATTGTCACGCACACACGAATGAGCTGATTGATGTTGCGTGAAATTTAACTTTAATTTTTAAAGGCGATTGCTGTGGAGAAAGAAGGCTACAAAAAAATAGGGAAAAAAACAACACAGTGACCTAACCTTAAATAATTTGATAATCAGGCCTTCACCGACTTAAAGGGGAACTGCACTTTTTTTGGAATTGTGCCTATCGTTCACCATAATTATGAGGGACAAGAAGACAAGTTTTTTTGCATTCTAACATTCTAGGTGGCGAGCAATGAGTTCTACCTCTAAAGCACTTTAAAAATGCATTCGAAAACTGTCAGCAATACTTTATTTATGTTCTGTAACCTGTATAATAACCAAACTGTAGCAACATTGTTATTGTAAGATTATGCGGTCAGGATTAGGCTTGCCTCAGTGAAGAGGTCGTCCCTGCCATGCACAGTCCACCACAGGCACCGGTGGAGGTGCGACAGGCCTAAGGCCCAGCGGCAAGACCACCTTGCTGTAATTAAAGGACACATTTCACCACACCTTGTGTGTGTGTGACAATCATTGGTACTTTAACTTTAAAATGCTTGGGTATTAGCCGTAAAAGTTAACTACGGAAAGAGATAAGCTAGATTAAACGTGTTTGAATTTGTAATACACAACACTGTGATAGAACGCCAATCTGTACTGACTGAAAAACATGAATAATCATATTACAGTATCATATTACAGTACATGTAAAATATCATTTCATGTTTTGTTTGTACACAACTAGCCAGACAGTGTATGTACTGTAGTTGTAATAACACACATGACGTGCTGCGTGTGTCATGATCATAATTAAAGTGACTCACTTGATGAACAGTTGTTCATCTGAATGTTTCCTTTTGATTTTGGGTATGCAATTCATTTATGTCGAAATAGACAAAGCTCAAACAAAATCTCGTTGACATGTATGACTTAAGTGTTATTATGACAATGACAATAAAGGAATTGATTGATTGATTGATTAATTGATTGAGCTTGTCTCCAAATTCCACATTTGCAGCTTCGAGTCGATTTCACCGCACTATATTGGCTTCCGTCTGCTCCAAAAATAGTCGTATTTGTTGTTTGTTATCCAAAGATTAGAACACACACAAGCGTTTTGTATCCAGAAGTAGGAACACACTGGAAGTCAGACGTGCACTGCTATGGAAACGTAAATAAATCCATCCATCCATCCATCCATTTTCTACTGCTTGTCCCTTTCAGGGTCGCTGGAGCCTATCTCAGCTGCACATGGGCGTAAGGCGTGGTACACCATGGACAAGTCGCCACTTCATCACAGGAAACGGAAATAAATGCGCCGAATAATTAGTTTGGGCAATGATTAAAATGATCAAAATACGGTAAATAGTGAACATATTACATATTGTTATGATGGTGTCTGTTACCACATTATTTATATACTTGCAGTGTGTATATAAAACATTACATATTGTTATGAAGATGTCTGTTACTACATTATATACTGTATATACTTGCAGTGTGTATATAAAACATTACATATTGTTATCAATGTGTCCGTTACTACATTATATATATACTTGCAGTGTGTATATTGTACATATTACATATTGTTATGAAGGTGTATGTTACTTCATCAGTGTTGGTGTTAACACACTTTTTGTGTCTTTTTACGCATTGAAATCAGAAAGGATGCGCAATTCCAGAAGACCGCGGGTCCCACCGACGCGGATTTTTGTATTTTTTTTTACTGCCCGGTTTGCTTGTTTTTATTTATTTGATCGATTATCGCTTTCCGCCGGTGTTTTGTTTAGTTTATATTTGCCGGATCAAATTTCCGTCCCCGTTTATTGCGTTTTTATTTGTCGTAAATTTTGATTCGCCAAAAGTTTTATCAATGACAAATACTGCCTCGGTTTGCACTCGGACAACTTTACCGCGAGGGGCTGTCAAAATAAATACTTCATGGTAAACACTAAGGTGAGTGTAAAGTCTACCTTTTTAACTTCATCCTGTGCCATGTCTCCAGTAAATGACTTGTTTTAGTCTTGTGAGTCTATGGAAACTTCACTTTTATCTCCCTCTGAAGCGACATCGTTCGAGGATGGACACAGGCTAGCTGTTAGCTTCAAGCTAACCAGCACCCGACCAGACTCCTCCACCCCAAAAACATACTTTGCAGGTCAAAAAATGGGGTAATTGTTTGCCTTTTGAAGTGTTAATGTGCGAGGAGTGTTCAAAAGGAGTCTCTTGGAGAAGTGGGGCGGCGTGGCGATGTTGGTAGAGTAGCCGTGCCAGCAATCGGAGGGTTGCTGGTTACTGGGGTTCAATCCCCACCTTCTACCATCCTTGTCACGTCCGTTGTGTCCTTGAGCAAGACACTTCACCTTTGCTCCTGATGGCTGCTGGTTAGCGCCTTGCATGGCAGCTCCCGCCATCAGTGTGTGAATGGGTGAATGTGGAAATACTGTCAAAGCGCTTTGAGTACCTTGAAGGTAGGAAAGCGCTATACAAGTATAACCCATTTATCATTTATAAGTGGCTGATAAATTAGCAAGTGTCGCTTGCTTCGCTGACAGTGACGTCATCACCGTCATTGTTTACTGAACAGAGATGCTGACTGTGCGTTATAATAAATGTGCATGCGTCGTCAGGCTCTGCTTTTAATTGATAGACTTCCATCCATCCATCCATTTTCTACCGCTTGTCCCTATTGGGGTGGTGGGGGTGCTGGAGCCTATCTTAGCTGAATGGATAGATTTATCAGATTACATTTTTTATTATCTGCAGCACTGGTGTCAAAAGTGTGGCCCAGAGGCCATTTGCAGCCCGCAGCTAATGTTTTAAAGGCCCACGGCACATTCTAAAAATACTATAAAATAAACAAATAAACATAACTAAAGTGGAATCAAAAAGCTTACAGGTGAAATGTAATTTAGAAAAAGTTGCTATTTGACTAATAAAACAAAGCTCTTTTTTTTTCTTTAAAACTGTCATTGCTCAAAACATATTATTGAATCATAATGTATGTTTTTATGAATTATTAACCTATCCAAGGCTCCAATTCTTTCACATCAAAAATTAGAAAAATATTTTTGTGGAAGATTTTGCATATTTTGTTTGTTTGCCATAAAAAAACATAGTTTTCTTTGACAAAAAGGGCAGAAAACAAACAAAAACAAAAAATTACAAAAATAACAACTTAGAATAGATGGCTAGATCTGAAGTTGACTCTAGCGATTTAAGCGTTAAATAAATAATGTATGTATGTCCTGGCACACCATTATCAACCTTTCATTACCAAAACAAAAAACTTTTTACACTTTTATACTGAAATAAATTCACCTACAATTAAATACAAATATAGAAAAAACTACCGGCAGCAGTAAAGTTTAGATCCATGAAGGAAAGAAGAAAGTGAATGAAAGTTTATAATTATACATTTACATATGCATTAAATGAAAGTCGCATTTTTTTAAATATATTTTTCTTTTGTATTATTTTTTTAATGAATTAACGTTTATGACAACCTTTTTCCAAAACACAATATAGAATGTGAGATATAACAGGATAATGCATACATTTATCATTTGTTTTCAAAACAGTTACACAAAAGTGAGACCCCAGAAATTTACTGTGGGACCCCATTTTTATGACTTGATAGGGTCCCTGGGACCCCTTTTGGAAAATTCCTAGCGCCAACACTGTCCATTATATATATACTTGCAGTGTGTATGTTGTACATATTACATTATATTGTTATGAAGGTGTCTGTTACTACATTATATACATACTTACAGTGTGTATATAAAACGTTGATGGAGGGTTTTGAAGTTGCTTTCAAGGCTACAACAGTGACTCTCATTACCTGCATCTTTCAAGCGTTTATTTTTTTTATTATCTTTAAAATCCCCCCCAAAGTGTGTAAAGGATATCACCACATGGGCTCAGGAACACTTCAGAAAACCACTGTGGAAAAGTGTTCTGTGGTCTGATGAGTCCACATTTAAATTTTTTTGGGAAACTGTGGACCAAAGAGGAAAAGAACCATCCGGACTGTTATAGGCGCAAAATTCAACAGGCAGCATTTGTGATGGTATGGAGGTGTATTAGTGCCCAAGGCATGGGTAACTTACACATCTGTGAAGGCACCATTAATGAGGAAAGGTACATACAGGTTTTAGAGCAACATATGTTGCCATCCAAGCAAGGTCTTTTTCATGGACGCCCCTGCTTATTTCAGAAAGACAATGCCAAGCCACATTCTGCAAGTGTTACAACAGCGTGGCTTCTTAGTAAAAGACTAGACTGGCCTGCCTGTAGTCTAGACCTGTCTCCCATTGAACATGAACATTGAACCCATTATGAACCCTAAAATACAACAGAGACTCTGGACTGTTGAACAACTTAAGCTGTAGATCAAGCAAGAATGGGAAAAATTGGTCTCCTCAGTTCCCAAACGTTTACTGAGTGTTGTTAAAAGGAAAGGCCATGTAACACAGTGGTAAAAAAATGCCCCTGTGACAACTTTTTTGCAATGTGTTGCTGCCATTAAATTGCAAGTTCATGATTATTTGCAAAAAAAAAAAAAAATTCTCAGTTCGAACATGAAATATCTTGTCTTTGCAGTCTATTCAATTGAATACAAGTCGAAAAGGATTTGCAAATCATTGTATTCTGTTTTTATTTACCATTTACACAATGTGCCAACTTCACTGGTTTTGGGTTTTGTATTGCACTCTCTACTTTGCTCTTTTAAGAGAGACAATCCTCTGTGTACGGGTTTAGTAGATCAGCGTTGTGTGTCCTATCAAGTTTACACATGTTTAATTAGGGCTGTCAAAATTACAGAGTTAACTCATTGGATTCATCGTGAAAAATTATGAACACACTTAGGATTAATCATGCAATTTATTTTTGACCGTACCAACTATTTTTCCTTAGTCGCTATACGGTCAGATTAATGCATACGCCAGTACAAAGATGAGTGAGAAGACTGGTGGCAAATTTTACTACAAAATACGGCCTGAAAGAATTTTAGATACAACTGTAGTCAGGTTTTGCGCAAATATGACATGCACTCAAGTAAAATGTTTCTGGATGACATTCTGGCAATAAGATTGCATTTTTGTACACATATTGGGGTCTTTTCTTATGCTAATTTCAATTAGGCAAGCAAGTAATCAGCTGTGATTAATGATGATCAACCCAAATTTCACGATGTGATTAACTTAATTTAAAAAAATCATTTGACAGCCCTAGTTTTATACACGCAAACCTTTGGTAGATCAGGCCCACACTAGAAAGTGGCTTCAAAATATGACTTTGGAGAAAAATGTACACCTAATCATATCTAATACATATTATTTAGACCAAAAGGAAGTGTGATAAATAAAGATAATCATAACTCTCCTTTACTCTGCTTATAGGTTATATGTACATTGTACAATAATCTGTTTTGAGTCAAATGTGATTAACCAACAGGGTCTCGAAAATAAAGATTCTGGTTGAACTATTTTAAAATCTTTCTTACAGCATTTTGGGAGTAGGGGGGCTGTTTGCAGTTTAAACACTAAACTAGGTCATTTGTTTGTTTGAAAAGACTAAACCAGTGGAACTTATAAAGTTAGACCCATTTCAGATCATACAATTTTGCGAATTGGATTTGTTTTGGAGGGGACACAAAACATCAGAGTTCAAACTACTGAGGGATCTCCGCTCGGTAAGCATAACATCTGCTTGTATTTTCTTTTCTTTTTGACTTTTTTGCTGCAAAAGAAGGAGCAGCCCTGAACAAAAGGTGTTGGCCAAGAAGTTTTGGGAAGTGGTTGTTTGCAACATTTACACAGAGGGCGCCAACTTTCCAATTTATTTTACACGGTAAATTCCGCCCTCTTACGGCTTCCCATTCAATCCACTTTATTTATAGAACACATTTCAGAAAAGGATACATGTTTCACAAAGTGCTGCACAGGAGTTAAAACACATTTAGAAGCAGGTTAAACTGAGGACAGTCAACTAACATTTAACTTAAAAGACAATAAATACATAAAATACATGAAGACTAAAATCACACAACTATCATACTGGTTTAAAAGACATGGAGTAAAAATATGTTTTAAGTTGTGATTTAAAAGTCATTAAAGATGGAGCCGTCTGAATAGCAAGAGGGATATCGTTCCAAAGTTTTGGGGAAACAGCAGAAAATACACGACCCCTCTGGGTTTTCATCGTGTTTTTCGGACGACAAGAAGAAACTGATCAGCTGACCTCAGAGAGCTGTGGGGGTGTAGGTTTTTAAAAGGTCTGACATAGATTGTGGCGCCAATCCGTTAAGAGATTTAAAAACAAATAATTACATTTTAAAATGAATTTTTAGATTAACTGGGCGCCAGTGAAATTATGCTAAAATGGGGGAATGTATTATGTTGTTTTTTTTGACCAGTTAAAAGAGGCCTGCTTCATTCCAGCATAGTCCAAACGTGATGAAATAAAAGCATGGATTACCCGCTCAAAGTCGTAAAAATATTACATTTTTGCTAAAAGTCTTAGATGATAAAAACTGGAGCGTACAACAGAATGAATCTGCTGTTCCAATTTAAAATCATTGTTTAACTTAAAACCAAGATTTGTGACTGTGGGTTTTAAATAAGGCATCAGGTGGTCCAGGACACTGGGGTGAGCATTCTGGTTTACTTTTGAGTCAAATAAAATTACTTCCACCTTCTTCTCATTTAAATGTAAGAAGTTTACTGCCAACAATGCTTTTATGTCCTCAAAACAATTTAAAAGTGATTTTAAACATGTGTCACTTTTTCTGTTTAGAGGGACATAGATTTGCGTATCATCAGCATAAAGATGATACGATATATTTAAAAAAAATGTGTTGCACAGGCAGGATGTGCACTGAAAACAGGATTGGTCTAAGGATCGAGCCCTGAGGGACACCACAGGACAAGGGAGCACAGGCTGAAGCCGAATCATCAATTTGGATCTTAAAAGTCCTGTTTGTCAGATATTACCTGAACCGTTTCAAAGGCGTGCCTTTTAAACCCACACATTGTTCTAAGCGACTAATGAGAGTCGCGTGATCTACTGTGTCAAATGCAGCGGTTAGATCTAAAAGAATGAAAATGGCAGAATCGCCAGAATCAGTGGACATTAAAAGGCAGTTAAAACCCCTTACAAGTGAAGATTCAGTGCTATGCAAGGTTTTAAAACCGGACTGAAAAACAATCGAGAACAAATAAAGATAAGACTGAAATTGTGAAAGCACAGCTCTGTCTAAAATATTTGAAATAAAAGGAAGCTTAGAAATGGGACTAAAATTATCGTGCGTAAGTCCGGCTTCCTCCCACCTCCAAAGACACGCACCTGGGGATAGGTTGATTGGCAACACTAAATTGGCCCTATTGTGTGAATGTGAGTGTGAATGTGAATGTTGTCTGTCTATCTGTGTTCGAAGGTAATAAGCGGTAGAAAATGGATGGATGGATGGATAATGTAATTTAAAGTTAAAGTACCAATGATTGTCACACACACTAGGTGTGGCGAAATTATTCTCTGCATTTGACCCATCACCCTTTATCACCCCCTGCGAGGTGAGGGGAGTAGTGAGCGGCAGCGGTGGCCGCGCCCGGGAATATTTTTTGGTGATTTAACCCCCAATTCCAACCCTTGATGCTGAGTGTCAAACAGGGAGGTAATGGGTCCCATTTTTATAGTCTTTTGTATGACTCGGCCAGGGTTTGAACTCACACTCTAACCACTAGGCCACTGAGTAGGTTACGTTTAATTTGTACGTACATACGACATGTGCATTAGCTGAAGGTGTTGTTTGCTAATAATATAGCTAGCATTAGCAATCATTGAATTTATATTCTACCATATCATGACTGAAATTGTTCCTTCTCTTGGACTGCTTTTTCATTTTGTGAAATATCCAATATACTTATTCTTACTCCTCTAAATTCAATAAAATATAAAACATCCGTCTTGTTTTCAATGAATACTTAGGCCTACTACACTGCTGTATTTTTATGCCGGTCATTATGGTGGTACTTGGAGAGCCAAGTATTTTCTCAGGTGGTACTTGGTGAAAAAAGTCTCGAGGACATGCGTTACATGGCTCACAATAACGATGATATCGCGGCATTGTTACAACAAGGGGTGAAACAAAAAAAACAAAAAAATGTCTTCGTTTATATTTTGTAGAATCATTCAAGCATGGTAAAAACAACAATAGTGCAAAAACAACACAGGAGGAATATACAATCATTTTACAGCGGCAAACGAGAGCATTTCAGTAATCATACCGTAATAATCGCTATAGTAATAATTAAGGATGATGTTCGAAAACCGGTTCTCTCAATTGTTCGATAAGAAAAGAACTGATTCCATGGATTCAAATCCCTTTTTGAGAAACGGTTCCCGTTATCGAAGCCACTATAGTAAAGAAAAATATTTGGTTCTTTATTCAAATCCCTGAGAATGAATCCCGTGTCACAGGACATTTCCTGTGACACGTCACAGGAAATGACGTAGCTCAGTCTTTCGGCGGCAGATACAGCAACAACAATGGACCGGAAAAAACGCTCCAAGGCATGGCTTCACTTTACTAACAAATACGACGAAGAAACTGTTATCTGCAATTATTGCCAGGCTTCGCTTTCCTGTAGGGAGCAGTACAGCAAACATGTTGAAACATGTTCAGGCCGTACATAACCTGAAGGTTAGAGAAACGTGTCGTGTCTTCGACACGTGGAGAAGCAGCAACAGAGATGACGAAGCACGCCCCTCTTCCTCTGCTTCAACCTGCAGTCCCAGTGATAGTGCCGGTGAGTAACTAACGTGAACTGTTTTTCTATATCTGCTCATTTGTAGCCTTTAGGCTAAAATAACGTTACCTCTTATGCCAACCAGGACTGCAGTAATGTTAGCTAAACTAACGTTACCTAAGCATAGTCGGTGGCTAACGGTAACGTTAACGTTAGCCTTTTTGTATGTGTCTGATAACGTTAACGGTATCTTGTAGCCTACACCACTCCAGAGTTTGTAGGTTTGTCTAATAAACTAGTGCTTGAAAGATGTGAATTAAGATAATGTTAACGTTATCCTATTTCAGATGATGACATTCATGACAGCCAGAGTGACCAGGGCAGTGTTTGCTCTGTTTATTTTATTTTTTTCTTAAAAAATAAAAGTGAGCTTTTGTTAAACCAAGTATTGTGTTTTTTTCCATAAAAAACAACCTATCTGGATTCGATAAGAGAATCGATAAGGAATCGGTTCGATAAGAGGATTCGATATTGGCATCGAAATCGATAATTTCTTAACAAACATCATCCCTAGTAATAATGTTATATTTATTCTGTTTACTTGTTTATTGTTTTGATACACTACTAGTTGTACACTCCACAGTTCACAATGTGACTTTTGAAGTTGCTTTTGCAGATCATGAGAGCTTCATGAAGGTTACAGCTGGACTCTGGAACGTATTATTACAATTTATAGCTCGGCTAACTTCAAATTGCATTTGACTTTAGATGTTCCTCAGTAAACAAATTCACATTCATCAAACTAACCAGGAGTGGTGAGGCTCATGCAAGTGTCATAGAAGCCTGTGATGACTAAAATCAATCTCCAAGTGAACACTACGGCCGCACTAGATGTTAAGTGGAGCAGCGGAAGAGGAAATTCAATTCAGTGACACAAACATTAACCTCTGCTGAAGTCGAGTTCAGGAAGCTTACTTGCTAGCCAAATAACTATTTATGCTACTTTCGTGAGGCTTTTATAGCCCAGCTTAGTCCTGTATGTGACAGCTCGATGTCGCACAATGCACGGTTGCCGTAAGGACCGACTCTTTCAAACGTCCTCTGTAACTACAACAGCAGCAGACATTTTGAAAGCTTCTCTTACCAGCAAGTTTACAACCTCCTGAACTCTCCATTGAGACATTCTTTGAGGATGAACAAAAGACGACAAAATGTCCTATTTGAGCATCCTTCGGTGTCATGTTATAGAGAAAGAATAATAAGCACGAAAGGCAGTTGAATAGATTTATGATGGTCGTTTGTGAGTCCTTAAATCACTCCAGGGGTGTCCAAATTTTAGACTGGCCAAAAAAATTTGGCCGGGGGTCAAAAGCATATAGATTAGGGCTGGAAAACTAATAAAATGTTAATTTGGGTTTCGATGATGGCTTCTTACAATTATAAAAATATAATAATGGAAACAAATAGTGCGATAGTGCTTGTGACGGTGAAACGGATGAGGAGCGAATGATCAAAAAAAGAGCATGTGTACTAGAAGTTTGGGATCACACCATGGTTGCTCTTTTTGATTTGGCACAGCGCTGGTATGCCTGATCAATAATCACTAAACTCAACAAAAAAGTAAGTCATGTGATTTCTGCATTCACATAACCGCGCACGGAGTCACATAAGTGGCCAATAAAACGGAATCCGCTGCTAAACGAAGACTATCAGGGAAATTGACATAGATGTGAGTGAAATGTTGTCATTGTGAGGAGAAGGAACATTTGTTTGGGAAAATAATGTGTCCTGTGTCGCTCATTCATCCCTAACATACTAAACCGCACCATCCTGAGTGTGGGGACGGCCCCTTGAAACAGCGACTAAACTATGAAACTAAATCTAGCAAGAACAATCCATACACCCTAAACACATCTCAGCTGCTCATGTTGTTGTGAACGACATCATAGATGTAACATCAATGTACAAACAATCATACACACACAACACATCTCATCTGCTGTGTTGTTGTGAACGACATCATGGATGTATCATCCATGTTCAAACAATCATACACACACAACCATACTTGCCAACCTTGAGACCTCCAATATCGGGAGGTGGGGGCGGCGTGGTCGGGGCGGGGGGCGTGGTTGGGGCGTGGCTAAGGGCGTGGTTAAGAGGAGAGTATATTTACAGCTAGAATTCACCAAATCAAGTATTTCATATATATATATATATATATATATATATATATATATATATATATATATATATATATATATATATATATATATATATGTATGTATGTATGAAATACTTGACTTTCAGTGAATTCTAGCTATATATGTATATTTTTATTTTTTAATTTTTTATTATACATATACATAAAAGACATACTTGAATTTCAGTGTTCTGCAGGCTATCCAGTAGGTGGCAGTATTGTCCTGTTTAAGAGTGTCACATGCTGTTTACGGTAGACGAACTGCTTTACGGTAGACTAAACGTGACTGCTGTTGTTGTTGGAACGTCCACCTGATGGGATAACTTTGACAAGCAAGACTTTTTGCTCTGTGTCATAAGAAAGGTGCAACATTATCTTATGTTTTTAGTCCCTGTTTAACGACAAATCATGAAGTTAACTTACGTGTCTTGCTTCCATTTTTGTAGAAGAGCCGAGCGCGACCGTGCTAAAAAGCGACCATGCAACTAAAAAAATAAACATAATGTAGCGTCCTCCTTGTAGTGTGTACTGATGTTAAAGACAATGTACACTTCATTAAACATGTACCATATCATTATATCCATGATTAAATGCTTTATAAGTCCCTGAAACATGCAAAATGGTTTCCTTGGCTCGTTAGTTCGTGCTGATTGTAAAAATAATGTACACTTCACTGCACATGTAATTCATCACCATGTTGCTGGACATGTTATAATTCTATGAGTGTTGGGTTTCAGCAGCACAGGTGTGCATTCGCTCTTTAATAATGTTCCCAGGGCTCTGTGTACGTGCAGGCTGGTTTTAAAGTTAAAAAGTTAAAGTACCAATGATTGTCACACACACACTAGGTGTGGCGAAATTATTCTCTGCATTTGACCCATCACCCTTGATCACCCCCTGGGAGGTGAGAGGAGCAGTGGGCCGCACCCGGGAATCATTTTTGGTGATTTAACCCCCAATTCCAACCTTGATGCTTAGTGCCAAGCAGGGAGGCAATGGGTCCCATTTTTTGTAGTCTTTGGTATGACTCGGCCGGGGTTTGAACTCACAACCTACCGATCTCAGGGCGGACACTCTAACCACTATTAGAGATAATGTACATGTCATTGTACGTCTAGTATATCAAAATAAACATAATATGAGGTGCAATTCCACCAAGTCAGCCGTTGCTGCTTTTTTCAGGCTTCTGATTGAACAAAATGTGCATGAACGCAGGTGTATGTGTATGTGTGTAGACATAGACAGTTTGGAAACTACACTTGTGTGGATGACATTTTTTTTTACCCCAAATATGTGTTTTTGAAACTTTCCGTGTTCATGTGGACATGGCCTTATTGTCACCAAGTTTTGAGCAAATCAATAACTAGCAGTTCAGTAAAACATTTAAAAAAACATTCCTGTATGATAGTCTGCGTTTGTATCCAAATATTGTTATTTTCTTAAGCAAATGTTATTTATGCAAGCATCATGATTAATCTCAGTTCAAGAGTGATTATTCTGATTAAAAACAATCACTTGACAGCCCTAATCATCTTTAAAAATACTTTTAAAAAATGCACATGTATTTAAAGTCTAATAAGTGTTATTAGTTATCAGTATCAGCTTTTTCTCATTACATTTCCTCATCTTTTTCTTGTTACATTATATTGTTTTCTTCTATTTTTTAATTGTTGCTGCATATTTTATTACTACAATATAACACCGGCTGCACTTTGGCAGATTGGTAAACATTACAGATAAAAAAAACTTCCAACTTCCATCCATCCATCCATCCATTTTCTACCGCTTATTCCCTTCGGGGTCGCGGGGGGCGCTGGAGCCTATCTCAGCTACAATCGGGCGGAAGGCGGGGTACACCCTGGACAAGTCGCCAACTCATCTTGTGGTTGTTTATTGATAGTCTCTGCAATTACGTTACTGTAAAACAATGCACACAAAATAAAGTATATTAGCATATGAAGTACACATTCATGTAGTATGTATGTTAAATCAACAATAGTTTGCTATAAACTAAAACAAAAAAGCAATGCAACCATATAGGTTAAAGGCTGACTCATATGCCGCTAGCTTAATGCTAACATACAATGGACGAGGGACTCCATTGACAGGCTAACAAAACATTCCCAAATGAGATTTTAACAAAGAAAATTGACAATGCATTTCTACTTACAGACATAGTCACCAAACTCTGTGAAAACGAATATTGACCGCCTGGGGCACCATCCTTTGGTGGGGGTGCCAAATTGCAGAATGTAAAAAAATAAATAATAGCAATAAAAATATGTGAGTAAAAATGTTTGTATAATGCGCACTCAGTACACTTAATTGGAATGTTTTCTTTTTAAAAAGTAACAATCTAATCTATGACACGACTGGTATACTGCTCCTACTGCTGGTGTAACATTGTGTTACGGTCGAAGAAGGCTAGTCGAACATTTTTTTCTGATTGATAATCTTTGACAATGAAAAGTGGGACATCAAAGTTAAAGCAAGCGTATAAACCAAAGGAAAGAGGAGGAGATACGGGCTGAAAGTACACGTATGAATGTGCATTTAGCTAATTCATTTTTATGAATGAATGAATGATCTTTATTGTCATTGTGCATGTTCAGGTACAGGTCCAACGAAATTTAGAATTTAGCGTTATCATAATCCATCCATCCATTTTCTACCGCTTGTCCCTCTCATGACTTTTCTTATATGTGCTAACAGCAACAGAATGTTGCTGTTATTCCTATTCATGGAACAGCAAGAGTAGTACGCAGACGGTAACTATAAACTCAATAGGGTGAACTTGAGTTCAGTTGAGATTTGAGTCAAATTAAGCCGCAGGCTCCACTCCTGGTATGAGCCCTTATGTGGGCTCCGTACCCCGGATGTCGTTGTGGCTTGTGCAGCCCTTTGAGACACTTGTGATTTAGGGCTATATAAATAAACATTGATTGATTGATTGATTGAACTTCTGAAGGCCGGAACCCACACTTAAACTGTATACTGCTACAAGGAGGAGGTGGCAGTGTGTTAGTGCGTTCACCTCAGCCTCACTGTGAAGAAACATGTACGTTTTTTGGTTTTGGAATATTCTTGCAGGGCAATTTCCTCCCATTATCTATGTTTAATACATCAATAAATACAATTTGAATGTAGAAAAAGTACTTTAGAGTTACAATGCATGCAGAGATGACATTTGTGCCTTTTTGTATTTTACAACTACAACCTTGTTGGAGTCACCGAACCCCACCAGTTTCATATGTGCATTCTTTAGTGAAAACTAAAATGTTTTTTTTTTCAAATTCTAGACAAAGTTATGTTTTTTTTACTGGTTCACAGAATGAACCATGCATCAATTTCCCCTTGTTCAAAGAACAAAACCAACCCAGCACATGAACTCACAACATGCAAATCAGTCTGACTTCTGCTGTTGCCGTATCCATAAAGCCGATAGGGAGAAGTTTTTATTTACACGATGAGTCGGGTGTATCTTGACCTCCGCGGTGGAGGCTCCGTCGAACCCCTGAGGCCGACTCACCGAACCCCTGGGGTTCGATCGAACCCAGGTTAAGAACCACTGATCTACGGTATTCAGACAGCAAGCCACACAGACTCAACACGTAAATCCAGGTGAGTGTTAATTTGTAACAAACTGTAGAGAATTTTTTTTTCAATAAAAACGTATGCAACAAATATGTTTAATGGTAATACATATAAATAAATAGACACATTTTTGCCACACTCATTTTTAAATACTCACAAGACATCCTGGCCTGTTCATCTGAAATAGCTGTCTTACTTTGGCTGCATTTAAATGAGTGTTTACATTTTTTTTTTACTAATAACATCATGTTGCAAGAGAAAATAATGGATTTTAATCATGGAAATTAGCTTGCATGCTCAAAGCTTTCAATATGGCCTTTCTAGCAATATATATAATATTACTCTATTTCTGGAAGTAAGAGGTTATACTGTACATACTGTATATTATGGGTTGCAACTTGCACCTATCATTATAAGTTAAAGTACCAATGATTGTCACACACACACTTGGTGTGGCGAAATTATTCTCTGCATTTGACCCATCACCCTTGATCACCCCCTGGGGGGCGAGGGGAGCAGTGGGCAGCAGCGGTGGCCGCGCCCAGGAATAATTTTTGGTGATTTAACCCCCAACTCCAACCCTTGATGCTGAGTGCCAAGCAGGGAGGTAACGGGTCCCATTTTTATAGTCTTTGGTATGACTCGTATATATTATACTCATATATGTTATATATACTTTTCTTATATATGTTGGTACATAGTTACAGTACATCATATATACTCATATTAACAGATCAACAATCACTAAACTCAACAAAAAAGTAAGTCATGTGATTTCTGCATTCACATAACCGCGCACGGAGTCACATAAGTGGCCAATAAAACGGAATCCGCTGCTAAACGAAGACTATCAGGGAAATTGACATAGATGTGAGTGAAATGTTGTCATTGTGAGGAGAAGGAACATTTGTTTGGGAAAATAATGTGTCCTGTGTCGCTCATTCATCCCTAACATACTAAACCGCACCATCCTGAGTGTGGGGACGGCCCCTTGAAACAGCGACTAAACTATGAAACTAAATCTAGCAAGAACAATCCATACACCCTAAACACATCTCAGCTGCTCATGTTGTTGTGAACGACATCATAGATGTAACATCAATGTACAAACAATCATACACACACAACACATCTCATCTGCTGTGTTGTTGTGAACGACATCATGGATGTATCATCCATGTTCAAACAATCATACACACACAACCATACTTGCCAACCTTGAGACCTCCAATATCGGGAGGTGGGGGCGGCGTGGTCGGGGCGGGGGGCGTGGTTGGGGCGTGGCTAAGGGCGTGGTTAAGAGGAGAGTATATTTACAGCTAGAATTCACCAAATCAAGTATTTCATATATATATATATATATATATATATATATATATATATATATATATATATATATATATATATATATATATATATATATATATATATATATATATATATGTATGTATGAAATACTTGACTTTCAGTGAATTCTAGCTATATATGTATATTTTTATTTTTTAATTTTTTATTATACATATACATAAAAGACATACTTGAATTTCAGTGTTCTGCAGGCTATCCAGTAGGTGGCAGTATTGTCCTGTTTAAGAGTGTCACATGCTGTTTACGGTAGACGAACTGCTTTACGGTAGACTAAACGTGACTGCTGTTGTTGTTGGAACGTCCACCTGATGGGATAACTTTGACAAGCAAGACTTTTTGCTCTGTGTCATAAGAAAGGTGCAACATTATCTTATGTTTTTAGTCCCTGTTTAACGACAAATCATGAAGTTAACTTACGTGTCTTGCTTCCATTTTTGTAGAAGAGCCGAGCGCGACCGTGCTAAAAAGCGACCATGCAACTAAAAAAATAAACATAATGTAGCGTCCTCCTTGTAGTGTGTACTGATGTTAAAGACAATGTACACTTCATTAAACATGTACCATATCATTATATCCATGATTAAATGCTTTATAAGTCCCTGAAACATGCAAAATGGTTTCCTTGGCTCGTTAGTTCGTGCTGATTGTAAAAATAATGTACACTTCACTGCACATGTAATTCATCACCATGTTGCTGGACATGTTATAATTCTATGAGTGTTGGGTTTCAGCAGCACAGGTGTGCATTCGCTCTTTAATAATGTTCCCAGGGCTCTGTGTACGTGCAGGCTGGTTTTAAAGTTAAAAAGTTAAAGTACCAATGATTGTCACACACACACTAGGTGTGGCGAAATTATTCTCTGCATTTGACCCATCACCCTTGATCACCCCCTGGGAGGTGAGAGGAGCAGTGGGCCGCACCCGGGAATCATTTTTGGTGATTTAACCCCCAATTCCAACCTTGATGCTTAGTGCCAAGCAGGGAGGCAATGGGTCCCATTTTTTGTAGTCTTTGGTATGACTCGGCCGGGGTTTGAACTCACAACCTACCGATCTCAGGGCGGACACTCTAACCACTATTAGAGATAATGTACATGTCATTGTACGTCTAGTATATCAAAATAAACATAATATGAGGTGCAATTCCACCAAGTCAGCCGTTGCTGCTTTTTTCAGGCTTCTGATTGAACAAAATGTGCATGAACGCAGGTGTATGTGTTTGTGTGTAGACATAGACAGTTTGGAAACTACACTTGTGTGGATGACATTTTTTTGTACCCCAAATATGTGTTTTTGAAACTTTCCGTGTTCATGTGGACATGGCCTTATTGTCACCAAGTTTTGAGCAAATCAATAACTAGCAGTTCAGTAAAACATTTAAAAAACATTCCTGTATGATAGTCTGCGTTTGTATCCAAATATTGTTATTTTCTTAAGCAAATGTTATTTATGCAAGCATCATGATTAATCTCAGTTCAAGAGTGATTATTCTGATTAAAAACAATCACTTGACAGCCCTAATCATCTTTAAAAATACTTTTAAAAAATGCACATGTATTTAAAGTCTAATAAGTGTTATTAGTTATCAGTATCAGCTTTTTCTCATTACATTTCCTCATCTTTTTCTTGTTACATTATATTGTTTTCTTCTATTTTTTAATTGTTGCTGCATATTTTATTACTACAATATAACACCGGCTGCACTTTGGCAGATTGGTAAACATTACAGATAAAAAAAACTTCCAACTTCCATCCATCCATCCATCCATTTTCTACCGCTTATTCCCTTCGGGGTCGCGGGGGGCGCTGGAGCCTATCTCAGCTACAATCGGGCGGAAGGCGGGGTACACCCTGGACAAGTCGCCAACTCATCTTGTGGTTGTTTATTGATAGTCTCTGCAATTACGTTACTGTAAAACAATGCACACAAAATAAAGTATATTAGCATATGAAGTACACATTCATGTAGTATGTATGTTAAATCAACAATAGTTTGCTATAAACTAAAACAAAAAAGCAATGCAACCATATAGGTTAAAGGCTGACTCATATGCCGCTAGCTTAATGCTAACATACAATGGACGAGGGACTCCATTGACAGGCTAACAAAACATTCCCAAATGAGATTTTAACAAAGAAAATTGACAATGCATTTCTACTTACAGGCATAGTCACCAAACTCTGTGAAAACGAATATTGACCGCCTGGGGCACCATCCTTTGGTGGGGGTGCCAAATTGCAGAATGTAAAAAAATAAATAATAGCAATAAAAATATGTGAGTAAAAATGTTTGTATAATGCGCACTCAGTACACTTAATTGGAATGTTTTCTTTTTAAAAAGTAACAATCTAATCTATGACACGACTGGTATACTGCTCCTACTGCTGGTGTAACATTGTGTTACGGTCGAAGAAGGCTAGTCGAACATTTTTTTCTGATTGATAATCTTTGACAATGAAAAGTGGGACATCAAAGTTAAAGCAAGCGTATAAACCAAAGGAAAGAGGAGGAGATACGGGCTGAAAGTACACGTATGAATGTGCATTTAGCTAATTCATTTTTATGAATGAATGAATGATCTTTATTGTCATTGTGCATGTTCAGGTACAGGTCCAACGAAATTTAGAATTTAGCGTTATCATAATCCATCCATCCATTTTCTACCGCTTGTCCCTCTCATGACTTTTCTTATATGTGCTAACAGCAACAGAATGTTGCTGTTATTCCTATTCATGGAACAGCAAGAGTAGTACGCAGACGGTAACTATAAACTCAATAGGGTGAACTTGAGTTCAGTTGAGATTTGAGTCAAATTAAGCCGCAGGCTCCACTCCTGGTATGAGCCCTTATGTGGGCTCCGTACCCCGGATGTCGTTGTGGCTTGTGCAGCCCTTTGAGACACTTGTGATTTAGGGCTATATAAATAAACATTGATTGATTGATTGATTGAACTTCTGAAGGCCGGAACCCACACTTAAACTGTATACTGCTACAAGGAGGAGGTGGCAGTGTGTTAGTGCGTTCACCTCAGCCTCACTGTGAAGAAACATGTACGTTTTTTGGTTTTGGAATATTCTTGCAGGGCAATTTCCTCCCATTATCTATGTTTAATACATCAATAAATACAATTTGAATGTAGAAAAAGTACTTTAGAGTTACAATGCATGCAGAGATGACATTTGTGCCTTTTTGTATTTTACAACTACAACCTTGTTGGAGTCACCGAACCCCACCAGTTTCATATGTGCATTCTTTAGTGAAAACTAAAATGTTTTTTTTTTCAAATTCTAGACAAAGTTATGTTTTTTTTACTGGTTCACAGAATGAACCATGCATCAATTTCCCCTTGTTCAAAGAACAAAACCAACCCAGCACATGAACTCACAACATGCAAATCAGTCTGACTTCTGCTGTTGCCGTATCCATAAAGCCGATAGGGAGAAGTTTTTATTTACACGATGAGTCGGGTGTATCTTGACCTCCGCGGTGGAGGCTCCGTCGAACCCCTGAGGCCGACTCACCGAACCCCTGGGGTTCGATCGAACCCAGGTTAAGAACCACTGATCTACGGTATTCAGACAGCAAGCCACACAGACTCAACACGTAAATCCAGGTGAGTGTTAATTTGTAACAAACTGTAGAGAATTTTTTTTTCAATAAAAACGTATGCAACAAATATGTTTAATGGTAATACATATAAATAAATAGACACATTTTTGCCACACTCATTTTTAAATACTCACAAGACATCCTGGCCTGTTCATCTGAAATAGCTGTCTTACTTTGGCTGCATTTAAATGAGTGTTTACATTTTTTTTTTACTAATAACATCATGTTGCAAGAGAAAATAATGGATTTTAATCATGGAAATTAGCTTGCATGCTCAAAGCTTTCAATATGGCCTTTCTAGCAATATATATAATATTACTCTATTTCTGGAAGTAAGAATAGAATGTTAATACATAGGTTAGCACTTTTTTAGCACATAGCACTTTAGAACTAAGCACTTTAGCACAAAGCACTTTATCTATGAGCTCTAGTGCAATGTACACTGGCACTTTATCTTTATCTCCATACTGTAGATTTTATGCCTACATCAAAGTGCCATCTATGTCTATCAAGCTCCATGTTCTGATGTTTAAATGTTAGTTGTCTGGTTGTAGTTGTGTCTGCGCTTGTGTTTTTGTTCTGTTGTTTTTGTGTATGTTAAGAAAGCAATGATGCACTGTGCCCAAGACAAATTTCCCCGCGGGGACAATAAAGTTGAACCTTGAACCTTGAACCTTGAAGAGGTTATACTGTACATACTGTATATTATGGGTTGCAACTTGCACCTATCATTATAAGTTAAAGTACCAATGATTGTCACACACACACTTGGTGTGGCGAAATTATTCTCTGCATTTGACCCATCACCCTTGATCACCCCCTGGGGGGCGAGGGGAGCAGTGGGCAGCAGCGGTGGCAGCCCAGGAATAATTTTTGGTGATTTAACCCCCAACTCCAACCCTTGATGCTGAGTGCCAAGCAGGGAGGTAACGGGTCCCATTTTTATAGTCTTTGGTATGACTCGTATATATTATACTCATATATGTTATATATACTTTTCTTATATATGTTGGTACATAGTTACAGTACATCATATATACTCATATTAACAGGGCATTGTGAACACTCAAAACAGAGTCAAAATTGAAAATGTTGGTCTTGTAATTGAACTAAAAATCATCATTATTGATACATCTACATATATATTTCAAAGTTACTCTGTGTGTGTTTAATTTACTTACAGGATAATGAAACAGTAGCAGCAGACTCAATGTTACAATCCAACAACCTGAAGAAATCCACAGAGTCAACAGATGCCAGTGAATCTATCAAAGCTGCCCTTATTGATCCTGCTGACAGGCCACACCATTTGACTGACACACTAAGAACTGAATTTAGGTAAACTCAGACTTCACATTCCCTAAAAGAGATGATGAAAAACATTTCTGTCACCACTACTTCTACAGAAATATAGTGAACGGAGAGAAAATGAAGAGACCGTGGCTCATGTATTACCCCAAATTTCCCCTAATCCCATTTGCACTACATTCGTAGGTGTGAAATTATTTCACTCTCAGGGAAATTATTTAAATGGTTTATATATTTTCCTCAGATTGCATTTTTTGTTTTTACAAGCTTTTACTCTGTAATGCTGCTTAAAGACTATTTTCTGGGGATGAGGGGGTACATTTTTCTCGAGGGGCGGCATGGGGTGATTCACTCTCGCCTGGGGCGTCATATGGTCTACTACCTGGCGAGTCTGCATGCCCGCCACAAGTAAAATAATGAATAGGAAACACTGCATTGTTTATTTAGGCGACATTATGGATGTAATATCGATGTACAAACAAGTTTATTTAGGCAGGAGCACAACAAAAAAAAATTCCAATTCTAATTTTCAAATTTTAAAAAATAGGAAAAATGTGTGTAGGATAACAATGTGCTAATCAGCATATTGGATGGGGCAAGCATAAGCTTTGTTGAGCATTAATGGCTTTTAATTAAACTTTTAATGACATTAGGATGAATCGATACAAGGTGGTTACCGCTGCTTGTTCTGTGAGGACTACAAATCAGGGCTAACATGAAATATTAGGTTTAATTTAAGCAGCGACACTCACAATCTAATGAGAGCAGTAACTTTGCAACAAAAATAATGATCAGTTTGACGATATGTATTATTTGTAGTGATGACACCATCCATGGAGCTGTTTCTATCGGTTAGCGACTGCAGCTTTAAAACCAGTTGAAACAAAACAATGATGTGCGCATGAAGCCATTGCATACCAGTGGTAGAAAGTAACACCTTTACTCTTCAGTTGTGTCCTCCAGTTGGCCTTACACAGTGCAGTAGTACGAGGCCTCTCAAATATAAACCTTCCAGTGTTTGGTTGCACAAGAACAATAAGTGAAATCATCCAAGACTGAATCATCATCTCCATGATCATTCTTGAGTAGCGAGAATATAAATTTTAACAGCTCCGGCGAGAAGAACAGGGAGCGTCGTGAGCACAGCAAAGAAATGAGTTACTGCAGAAACCTAGAAGAGTAATAAATACAGGGATACTATGCACATAAAGCACTTTATTCTTCTGAGATAAGAACATACAATGCAGTGTCCTTCAGACATCCAAAATGGAAGAAAGCCAGGTGAGCACTTTATTAAAAGTTTAGAGCATCACATAATTTACCACGGAAAAATATGTGTGTAATCCTAAGGGAGGCTCCACATTATGTACTTCCTTCTGGCATTATATAATAATGATATTTTCACTACTGACATTCACACAAACATGGCAAAGCTCAGGGGTCCTTGACCTTCGAACTACACGATAGGAATCTTAATTGTCAAAGAGGATTTTAATTACATCCAAAAAAGACAATGTTGTGCAATAATACGCCATGGATAGGCCAACAGAGAGGAAGCAGTGCTCATTTGAGCCAAGTTGCTGACTGCAATTATGCACAATTTAAAATGTGTTAGTAGCAACTAATCATACCAAACAAGCATTTCGGTACATGCTGACGAGCAGAGTGAGACTGGTGCTTTCAGAAGCTGCCAGCTTGAAGCTTAGGTAATGTGCCAAATCTTTAGAAACAGTGCATCTGGCATGATGTTCAGCCCGCAGCCAAAAGAATAGCAATTTAGGAAGGGATAAACAAAGGATGGTAAGGGTGGTGCAGTAAAATACATGGTCGGAATATACAAATGAAGCACAATGTCAAAAATAAAAGGATGCTATTTAAAATATCAAGTCCAGGGTGTACCCCGCCTACCGCCCGAATGCAGCTGAGATAGGCTCCAGCACCCCCTGCGACCCTGAAAGGGACAAGCGGGAGAAAATGGATGGATGGAACTTTGGATTGTCTAATAGAGGATTAGACCTAAAAGATTTTGGAATGGAAGAAAAAAAGATGAGCTCTGAAAGAGGACGTTCAAATTGACCTAAAAAGGAAGTTAGGAAAGAGCAATAAGGACAACATCTAAAATATGGATCTAAAACAGGAAGTTATGCTTGGTATGTTGGTTCTTTGGCTCGGGTTTGTAAATAGGAAAGTTTGTATATTGAAGCAAATTGAATAATGGGTTTCAGTCTCAGGAAAAGTCTAAAATTTTAGTAAAAGTTTTTACAAGGCTCAATGCAGTACTGCATGGGCTATTCAACTGACCAAATCGGGCCCGGGAATGACATCATATTGGCCCCCCGAATTCAGCTTAACACTTGGGAGACAAACATCCATCCATTTTCTACCGCTTATTCCCTTCGGGGTCGCGTTTTTGCAGCAAATTCCTGAAAAAAAAAACACAGGAGTGCTCCTGTTGTATAGAGGAAAACTGTAAAAAAAATGTCAGATCCTTGAATTGACATTTTAACCTTTCTACCAAACATTGAACACTGGGGTCCAAACTTGTGATTTACAAAACGGAGGTTTCCCTCTGATCTTCTCTTTTTTGGCATTTTTTCCATAATTCTGATGTATGTAAATCTGTCTAGGAATGAACTCATTCATCCAGGTCATTGTAATCTCAGAGCATTTTATCGATCGCAACTGGACTGTTTGGTTTCTCTTAGAAGACGTTTCGCCTCTCATCTGTGTAGATTTCATCAGTTCATGTTCAGAGACTTAGATTGGTCAGATCTAGTCTAGCGGCTGGTGCAGAAACCCCAAATATGTATACTCCAAAACCAGGAGGGTGTGCCTGGGCAAGGATGGTTCCGCCCTATCGTAGTGAGAAAAACAACTGTTTTGATGCAAACGAGCAATCCTAAATGTCAAAGCCAACGACAGTCATTGAAGTGTCATTTCCCCTCGTTAGCATTGAGGTATTGTGCGGCAGTGTTTTATGTGGGAGACGGGTGGTGTTGCAGACCACCTCCTCTGTTCAGGGATGGTTTTTCAACCTTGACATACCTGTTGACGGCTTTCTCACTCCTCTTTCGTACCATCCATCCTTTCTGCACAACATCTGTAAATTTTAAACTTTAGACAGCTGAGTCTAGACCTGAAGACAGAGCCGGCCCAAGGCATAAGCGTACTAAGCGCTTGCTTAGGGCCCCGCGGCCACCAGGGGGCCCCCAAAAGCAATTAACAAAAAATTCTAATTTTTTATTTTTTGCATGTACGAGTCTGACTGATGATTTCTAAATGATCAAATATATATTATTGTACAAAAACACAATTTTGAAGAACAGAGGAACAAAACTGTGATGTGATGGTCAAATGTGTGAATTAAGGACCTTAATTTAAGGTACTTAAATTAAAAATGTTGCACATCATTATGTACATTTACATAGTTTTAATATGTAGTAACTTTATATTTGTTTATAAACCGTTATGTTACCTTGTTTCTGGTAACTCTGTTCATTAATATTATTTAAGTATTTGCTTGATATTTAATTTAATTATGTTGTTTTTTGTACAATTGAATTTGTTCTTTTTTATATATATTTAAGTGATTTTATTGTTGCACTTTATTGTTTTTCTTGCACTACGAATTATTTTTGCACATTGCTGTTTCAGGTTTTTGTTACCAAAAATAATAAAGTGAATCAGAATCAGCTTTATTGTCCAGTTATGTTTAACACACATGGAATTTAACTTCAGTAGACTGCGCTCTCTTTGTACAAAGTAAACATTAAATATGAACAATTAACTAAAAATATAAACTAGTAATTAAAGACTAATATGTACAAGACTGATGAGACAAGATGACACTTTTACTGTAAATACAAAGCTTTATCACTTGGACTGTTCAACCCCAGGCCACTCTTGTAGCTGAATGTTTTCTACATTTTAAGATTAGGAACCATATGTGGCACTCTGGACATCATTTGTTCATTCATTGGTATTATTTATGTTCTTAACTGGGCCACCCCCATATCTTTATAAATGACATGTCATTTGTAAAGACATGCCAGGCTGACAATAAGATAATGTAAACAACACTGCCAGAGCCGCAATGAGTTTATAGTAGGTGTGTGAATGATCAACAATCAATATTATTGGCAGAAATAGAGGGCCCCAAAATCAAATTTTGCTTAGGGCCCCATGGAGGCTTGGGCCGGCACTGCCTGAAGACTTTGTTGTCAAAGGGGTGCTGTTTCTCCTTGAGGTGCAGGTAGACAGCTGAGTATAGACCTGAAGACTTTGTTGTCAAAGTAGTGCAGTTTCTCCCTGAGGTGTAGGTAGACAGCTGAGTCTAGACCTGAAGACTTTGTTGTCAAAGGAGTGCTGTTTTTCCCCTGAGGTGCAGGTAGACAGCAGAGTCTTGGCCTGAAGAGTTTGCCCGTCTATGCTGTGCCATGCGTCGGCTTAGTGGTTGTTTTGTTTCCCCAATATATGAATCAGTGTTCATCATTACACTTGATTATTTTGGACTGGTAGTAGTCGATCCACTGCGATCGTTTTGCCACACAATACCTCAATGCTAACAAAGCTAAATTACAATTCAACGACTGTCGTTAGCTTTGACACTAGGATTGTCTTGTTTGCATCAAAACAGTTTTTCTCACTGGTGCCTGGGCGAAACCATCCTTGCCCAGGCACTCCCTCCTGGTTTTGGAATATAAATATTTGGGGTTTTGGCAACAGCTGCGAGACTACAGGTGACCAATCTAAGTCTAATACTAGAGCTGAGCAATCTAAGTCTAAGACTAGATCTGACCAATCTAAGTGTATGAGCATGAACTGAGACAAACCCAACAGTCCAGTTGCGATCGATTAAATGCCCTGAGATTAATATGTAACTATGGTGTTGCTGTAGCTTTTTGGTCATTTGTTCAACTTCTTTAGTCCCTTTTAGGTATTGTCTGTTTAATCAAACAGGCTAGTTACCTGGTGGCCTGTGAGTTCAGTTCCAAAAATATGTGAGAGACTCACATTTTGCAGGAGATTCTTACCAATCAATCAATCAAAGTTTACTTATATAGCCCTTAATCACAAATGTCCCAAAGGGCTGCACAAGCCACAACGAAATCCTTGGCTCAGATCCCACATCAGGGCAAGAAAAAACTCAACACAATGGGAACAACCAGAAACCTTAGAAGGGACCGCAGATGTTGGGACCGTTGCAATGGGTGTCAAGTGGATACAGTTAATAATGTGAGAGTCCAGTCCATAGTGGAAACAGCAGGGGATCCCTTCCATGGAAACACGTCGTTGCGCAGAGACATCACCAACTGATGCAAAAGGAGTTGTTCACCCCGGGTCTCGACTTTATAAAGTGAAAGTCCAGTCCATTGGGAGAACAGCAGGGGATCATCTTGAATGGAGACAAGTCAGCAGCGCAGAGACGTCACCAACTGATGCACAGAAAAGTGGTCCATCCTGGGTCCAGACTTTGAACAGCAAGCGCTTCATCTGTGGTCACCTGATAACCTCTCCCTCTTCAACCACTAGAATTATGTCATAGAGACTTTGAGAGAGATCTCTGACTGGCTTTTTCGCAGAAGGTCCTTAAAAACAGCAGAGTGCTTCTGTAACTTTGACAAAATAAATAGACCAAACACAAATGTCTACTGTAAAGGACGCTGTTTCTCCGGAAAATATAAAATAAAAATAATAGTGAAGGGAGAAGTACTGCCCCCACCTCCCCAGGCCTTAGCTTTCTGGAAATTATACTTTCTTTGAACTCTTATTAAGCTACCAAAACTTGAATGAATTGAAAAGGTTAAAAAAAACCTTTAAAAGCACAAAATAAAATGTAGCAATTAGCACAGAAGTTAACAACATAACTGTTCTGCTGTCGGAGATAGATAAGTCTGCCCACAATCAGGGATGGGAATTGATCAGATTTGTCTGGTTCCGATTGGCTTTTGGAGTTTTTCCTTGCCCAGATGTGGGTTCAGAAGAGGGGATGTTGTTGTGGTTTGTGAAACCCTTTTGAGGCACTTGTGATTAAGGGCTATACAAATTAACCTTGATTGACTGATTGATTGATTGATGCCACTTTCGATTCTGCTTTATGATTCGGTTCTTTATCGGTTCTCTTATTAATTCTTATTTGGAAAAAAGAGAACAAAGAGATATTTTGTTTAATTCAAAGGTAACATGACCTTACACAGCCTACAGTGAGGTCTCAAGAGGCGCATACGTAGCACAGAAAAAAAATACCTTTTTTGAAAATATAGGAAGTAAATATTCTTCTCTAGAATTTAACTAAACATATGTGGAAATTACACAATAATTTAGTAACATGTGATATGCAAAGTGAGATATGTCAAGCCATTATTTATAATAATTTTGATGATTACAGCTTACAGGTTGAGTTGAAAATCTCAGAAAATGTGGGGTTTCAAAAAGTGTAATCCCTGATCATCAACATTACGAGCAATAAAGGCTCTCACTTTGCATGTAATGAGTTAATATCACATATTAGTTTCACATTTGAACTTGAATTGCTGACATGAATGGACTTTTACACAATATGAAACATTTTTAATTTCATCTGTATTATATGATGACTGAGTGAAAATATGGTTAGAGGAAAACATGCTGGGCAGCATGGTGGTACAGGGTTTAGTGTATGTGCCTCACAATGAAAAGGTTTGAGGTTTTTCTGTGTGAAGTTTGCATGTTCTCTCCGTGACTGTGTGGGTTCCCTCCGCGTACTTCGGCTTCCTCCCACCTCCAAAAACATGCACCTGGGGATAGGTTGATTGGCAACACTAAATTGGCCCTCGTGTGTGTGAATATATATATATATATATATATATATATATATATATATATATATATATATATATATATATATATATATATATATATATATATATATATATATATATATATATATATATATATATATATATGTATATATATATATATATATATATATATATATATATATATACACATATATATATATATATATATGTGTATATATATATATATATATATATATATATATATATATATATATATATATATGTGTGTATATATATATATGTGTATATATATATATATATATATATATATATATATATATATATATATATATATATATATATATATATATATATATATATATATATATATATATATATATATATATATATATATATATATATATATATATATATATATATATTAGGGCTGTGAATCTTTGGGTGTCCCACGATTCGATTCAAAATCGATTCTTGGGGTCACGATTCGATTCAAAATCGATTTTTGTTTTCAATTCAACACGATTCTCGATTCAAAAACGATTTTTTAAAAATGTATTTAAAAAACTTTTTTTTTTTTAAATGAAAACAATACACAACAATACCATAATAATGCAATACAATTTCAAAACCAAACCCGACCCAGCAACATTCAGAATAGCAATAAACAGAGCAATTGAGAGCAATTGAGGACACACAAACATGACACGGAACAATCTAAAAGTAGTGAGACAAAAATGAATGTTATCAACAACAGTATCAATATTAGTAACGATTTCAACATAGCAGTGATTAAAAACCCCTCATTGATATTATCATTACAAGCATTAATAAAAAATAAAAAAATAATAAAAAAATTAACAATAGTGTCACAGTGGCTTACACTTGTATCACATCTCATAAACTTGACAACACATTGTGTCCAATATTTTCCACAATGATATAATAAGTCATATTTTAGTTTCATTTAATAGTTAAAACAAATGTAAATAATGGATCCCATATTCCAATATATGACTCATTATTATCTAAACTAAATGCAGTTTTTTCTACTGATATCATCTCCATAGCTTGTGTGTAGCAGTCAGTATGAGTTGAGTTTGAGTTTGAGTTTGAGTTTGAGTTTATTTCGAACATGCAAGCATACAACATAATACATCACAATTTCCAGTTTCTTTTCAACATGTTCGAAAAGGAGTAGGAAGAAGCAGAGCTTATTTAATCCTACCCCTTTTCTTTACATAACAGTTGCAAAACTTTTTGTTCACTTCCTGTTCACAATTTTTTCACAATAAACTCCATAAGTAATTACAATAAAAATAAATAAATAAATAATAGTAAGAATTTAATAATAATAATTGGTGAAGTAAGTCATATTTCATATGATGAGATAAGTAAGATTACTTTAAGAATGAATGAATGGATGGATGAAATAAATTGAGAATGTTTGTCATGGTTCTTCTTCATTGTACTTTGTAAACACTTTAAGTTTGAAGAGTTTCTTGAAGTGTATCATATTAGTACATTGTTTGATTGCTTTGCTTAATCCATTCCATAATTTAATTCCACATATTGATATACTGAAGGTCTTAAGTGTTGTACGTGCAAACAAATGTTTTAAATTACGTTTTTCTCTAAGATTATATTTCTCCTCTTTTTTTGAGAAGAATTGTTGTATATTCTTGGGTAGCAGGTTATAGTTTGCTTTGTGCATAATTTTAGCTGTTTGCAAATTCACTATGTCGTGGAATTTCAGTATTTTTGATTCAATAAATAAAGGGTTTGTATGTTCTCTATATCCAACATTATGTATTATTCTAACTGATTTTTTTTGTAACACCGTTAATGAATGAAGTGTACTTTTGTAATTATTTCCCCATATTTCTACACAGTAGCTCAGATATGGTAACACTAGTGAGCAGTAGAGAATATGAAGGGATTTTTGGTCTAGAACATGTTTTGCTTTATTCATTATTGACGTGTTTCTTGCAACTTTATGTTGTATATTTTTTACGTGAGATTTCCAGTTCAATTTATCATCAATCATTATACCTAGAAATTTGGTTTTGTTTACTCTTTCAATTTCTATTCCGTCTATTTGTATTTGTGTTTGAGTTGGACTATCAACATCTATCCATTTTTTTTTAATATTACCCTTTTTGTTATTATGCATATTGAAAGAAATGCATTTTTACTCTTTGATGACACGTTACTAAATTGATGGAGATCCCCAAGAATACAAGTTTGCAGTGTCATTGGGATATATATATTAAGGACTGTGATTGCTTTTTTTGTTGTTTTCAACCATAAATCTTTTACTCTCTGACATTCCCACAATAAATGAACAAGAGTTGCTTCGGCTGCCCGACACTTAATACATAACTTGCTATCTACTACACCAATTTTAAACAGCTGAGAAGATGTAAAATGCAATCTATTCAATATCTTAAATTGAGTCAGCTTATTGTCAATGCTTCTAAAGGGCTTATTGGCATTTTTCCAAATATCATTCCATGATATGTCTCTATCATCTAAAATGTTTAAGTCCATCATCCATTTCCGAACACATGCATCATTTGCATTTCTAGTGTGGTGTTCATTTATTATTCCATAAAATAGTTTAATTAATTTCTTAAATGTATCTTGATTAAAAAGGGCATCTTCCAGTTCATGGCTATTTAAGGACATACTTTCAGAGGATATGCATTTATTTATAGCGTGTTTTAAAGAGATAAAATTTAAAACATTATTTCTGGGCACATTATATTGATCAACTAAATCATTGAACGGTTTAAAAGAGTTTTTATTAATAATATAATGAGGTTTAGTAATACCTCTGTCTTTCCATGTTGTCCATTTAACCACATTTTTATTAATTATGATATTAGGATTGTACCAAAGCGGTTGATTTACAGATGTCATTGGGTTGATTCCTAGTATTTTCTGACACAGTTTTAGAATGTTAAAGCTGGCTTCTATTGGGCTCTGCCTGAATTCATTAGGTATTTTTTAAAATATAATATAAGCTCCCCACATCAATGTCCAAATTCATTAACATATTTTTTCTATGTTGATCCAGTCCTTATCTGCAGAAGAATGAAATAAGTGGCTTGCTTGTTCACAACCGAAGGAGATATAATAATGTAAGAAGTTTGGTAATTGTAGTCCTCCTTTATCTTGTGTACAAGACAACCTTAAGTATGAACAACTGGCCTTATTTCCACACCATATAAAATGTGATATCATTGTATGTATTTTCTGACACAGTTTTAGAATGTTAAAGGTGGCTTCTATTGGGCTCTGCCTCAATTCATTAGGTATTTTTTTAAAATATAATATAAGCTCCCCACATCAATGTCCAAATTCATTAACATATTTTTTTCTATGTTGATCCAGTCCTTATCTGCAGAAGAATGAAATAAGTGGCTTGCTTGTTCACAACCGAAGGAAATATAATAATGTAAGAAGTTTGGTAATTGTAGTCCTCCTTTATCTTGTGTACAAGACAACCTTAAGTATGAACAACTGGCCTTCTTTCCACACCATATAAAATGTGATATCATTGTATGTATTTTCTTAAACCAACTTTTATTAATTAGGACAGGCATCATTTTCAGTATATAATTAACTGCTGGCAGTATACTCATTTTTACTATGTTCACCCAACCTCAAAGTGATATTTGGAGACGTGACCAGCGTTCCATTTTGGATTCTATCTTATTTTTTAAATGTTTAAGATTTAGATCTCTGCTTGTATAAAGGTTTGGTGTAATGTGTACTCCTAGATATATGATTTCTGCCTCTTTCCATTTAATTTTGGAGTTCTGAACTTGTGATTTCTTGCAGTGTTTATTAAGTGGTAATATTTCACATTTGTCCCAATTGACTTTATACCCTGATAAACAGCCATATTCAGTGATGACATTATTGATATAGTGAAGAGAGGAGTTAACATGTGACAGGTAGAGAATTATGTCGTCACAATACATCGATAGCTTATTATACTGAGAGCAAATTTTTATACCATGAATATTATTTTCACTTCTTATTTTTGCAGCTAAGGGTTCAATAACCAAATTAAATAATAATCCAGATGCAGGACATCCCTGTTTTACTCCTCTTTTTGACAAAAAATGTTCTGAAATATGATTATTGGTTATGACTGATGCCACGGGCCTTGTATAAAGCATCTTAATCCATTGTATAAAATTATCTCCAAATCCAAATTTACGTAATGTGCAAAACATAAATGACCGGTTTATGCGGTCGAATGCCTTCTCCACATCAACAGTACATACTGCTGTGGGATAAGGGAGACTTCTAGCATAGTAAATAACATTAAACAATTTCCTTGTATTGTCTGAAGATTGTCGACCTTCCATGAAGCCAGTTTGGTCAGTACGAATTAATTTTCCTATTACATTTGATAATCGTGTGGCTAAGATTTTTGCCAAGATTCAAAAGGATTCTCTATTCATTCAATACATAGGATTTCAGCAGGATCTACCCCAGTCTGCTGACATGCAAGCAGAGGAGTAGATTTTTGTAAAAAGCTTTTATAATTGTAAAGGACAATGTTTTATCAACTGATTGCAATAATGTACATTTGTTTTAACTATTAAATGAACCAAAAATATGACTTATTTTATCTTTGTGAAAATATTGGACAGTGTGTTGTCAAGCTTATGAGATGCGATGCAAGTGTAAGCCACTGTGACACTATTGTTCTTTTTAAAACATTTTTTATAAATGTCTAATGATAATGTCAATGAGGGATTTTTAATCACTGCTATGTTGAAATTGTAACTAATATTGATACTGTTGTTGATAATATTCATTTTTGTTTCACTACTTTTGGTTTGTTCTGTGTCGTGTTTGTGTCTCCTCTCAATTGCTCTGTTTATTGCAGTTCTGAGTGTTGCTGGGTTGGGTTTGGAATTGGATTGCATTGTTATGGTATTGCTATGTATTGTTTTGTTGGATTGATCAATTTAAAAAATAAAAAAAAATGTTTTTTTATAAATAATTAAAAAAAATAAAAAAAATCGATTTTTAAAAAATGAGAATCGATTCTGAATCGCACAACGTGAGAATCGCGATTCGAATTCGAATCAATTTTTTTCCCACACCCCTCATATAAATATGTAAATATATATATATATATATATATATATATATATATATATATATATATATATACACATATATGCAGTCATGGTCAAGAGTTTACATACACTTGTAAAGAACATAATGTCATGGTTGTCTTGAGTTTCCAATAATTTCTACAACTCTTATTTTTTTGTGATAGAGTGATTGGAGCACATACTTGTTTGTCACAAAAAACATTCATGAAGTTTGGTACTTTTATGAATTTATTATGGGTCTACTGAAAATGTGTCCAAATCTGTTGGGTCAAAAGTATACATACAGCATCTGACATCACATGGACAAAGATAAGACCTTCTGGGGAAAGTTCTGTGGTACATACAATTACATACATACAGTATACAGTATATAAATACATACATATATGCATATATAAATGAATAATATATACACATACAGTATACAGTTTATATATACAGTTTATATACAAACCCCGTTTCCATATGAGTTGGGAAATTGTGTTAGATGTAAATATAAACGGAATACAATGATTTGCAAATCATTTTCAACCCATATTCAGTTGAATATGCTACAAAGACAACATATTTGATGTTCAAACTGATAAACATTTTTTTTTGTGCAAATAATCATTAACTTTTGAATTTTATGCCAGCAACACATGACAAAGAAGTTGGGAAAGGTGGCAATAAATACTGATAAAGTTGAGGAATGCTCATCAAACACTTATTTGGAACATCCCACAGGTGAACAGGCAAATTGGGAACAGGTGGGTGCCATGATTGGGTATAAAAGTAGATTCCATGAAATGCTCAGTCATTCACAAACAAGGATGGGGCGAGGGTCACCACTTTGTCAACAAATGCGTGAGCAAATTGTTGAACAGTTTAAGAAAAACCTTTCTCAACCAGCTATTGCAAGGAATTTAGGGATTTCACCATCTACGGTCCGTAGTATCATCAAAGGGTTCAGAGAATCTGGAGAAATCACTGCACGTAAGCAGCTAAACCCGTGACCTTCGATCCCTCAGGCTGTACTGCATCAACAAGCGACATCAGTGTGTAAAGGATATCACCACATGGGCTCAGGAACACTTCAGAAACCCACTGTCAGTAACTACAGTTGGTCGCTACATCTGTAAGTGCAAGTTAAAACTCTACTATGCAAGGCTAAAACCGTTTATCAACAACACCCAGAAAAGCCGTCGGCTTCGCTGGGCCTGAGCTCATCTAAGATGGACTGATACAAAGTGGAAAAGTGTTCTGTGGTCTGACGAGTCCACATTTCAAATTGTTTTTGGAAACTGTGGACGTCGTGTCCTCAGACCAAAGAGGAAAATAACCATCCGGATTGTTATAGGCGCAAAGTTGAAAAGCCAGCATCTGTGATGGTATGGGGGTGTATTAGTGCCCAAGACATGGGTAACTTACACATCTGTGAAAGCGTCATTAATGCTGAAAGGTACATACAGGTTTTGGAGCAACATATGTTGCCATCCAAGCAACGTTACCATGGACGCCCCTGCTTATTTCAGTAAGACAATGCCAAGCCACGTGTTACATCAACGTGGCTTCATAGTAAAAGAGTGCGGGTACTAGAGTGGCCTGCCGGTAGTCCAGACCTGTCTCCCATTGAAAATGTGTGGCGCATTATGAAGCCTAAAATACCACAACGGAGACTCCCGGACTGTTGAACAACTTAAGCTGTACATCAAGTAAGAATGCGAAAGAATTCCACCTGAGAAGCTTAAAAAATTTGTCTCCTCAGTTCCCAAACGTTTACTGAGTGTTGTTAAAAGGAAAGGCCATGGAACACAGTGGTGAACATGCCCTTTCCCAACTACTTTGGCACGTGTTGCAGCCATGAAATTCTCAGTTAATTATTATTTGCAAAAAAATAAAGTTTATGAGTTTGAACATCAAATATCTTGTCTTTGTAGTGCATTCAATTGAATATGGGTTGAAAAGGTTTTGCAAATCATTGTATTACGTTTATATTTACACCTAACACAATGTCCCAACTCATATGGAAACGGCGTTTGTACATGGGCTTGGTGTGGCACCTATTTAAACCTGACAAAGTGAGCAGAAAATGCAATCATGGAATACTTGACCCGCTAATAATCCTCCAGTAAAGACAGGGTGGGCATCAATCGGCAACGAACGCACAGTGTTTGTCGAAACGAGAGCCTGTTAAACTTTGCACAAGCTGAGACTTAATGTCAGGTGGGGCAATTTTTATTGATAGTTACACTTTTAGATGTGATTCAACCAGAGCAAGCTTTTTAACCATTTAGGAGCACTTCACATGTTTTTGGGAGCTGTACATGGGCCTTCTCCTTCCACATGGATGTGAGTGACAGTTGGTGGCGGTGCGCAGCCTTCAGAATGAAGAGGCGCCATGACAGGTGGCTGGACTTGCAGCCTTTGTTGTGTACACAACAGCAAGGACGGAAAGAGCACGTCTTTTAAATATTTCATGGCGCCGTCCTGTGCCATCTGACATTAAAGTTGCCCCCCCCACCCCTCCCCCCATCAACTTTCTGGCAACATCTGTCCTACAGTCTGACTGGTTTGACAGTGAAACCTTTGCATTGCACCAAATATGCGTCTGATGCGAACCATGTCTCGGAGTACGAACCTTTCATTAATTTATTAATTTTGCATGCCGCTTGAAGCCATTGGGGGCTGCCATTTTGATGACATCGCTTCCTGTACACACGGGTGAGGCCATTTTGAAGATCTTTGATGGCTAGCGGCACTTTTGATGTGTTTATTTCTGCAATTGTTGTACATTTGCGCCGGTCAGAGCGGTGTCCGCGTGTCTTAGAGATCACTTTGTGTGATCAGAAACGCTTTGAATGTGTTCAAACTCTCACAGTCTCGCTGTGTAGCCTCGTGTTGCCAGACAACCACTTTGAGCTAGCATTTTAGCTTGTTAGCCTCCAGCCTCGAGGATTTTATCAGCGAAGGGGACTTTGTTTCGTGATGAGACCGAAAAAGATGCCACGGTGGGCCCTTATTACAGCAGAGGAGAAGATACTACCGGGACACAGGCCGATGAAGGATTGTCTCACACTGCTAGTTTGTGCTAACGCTGGTGGTGACTACGCGAAGCCACTGCTCTTTATCACTTCAAAATTTAAAAATATTACAATATAATATAACGTGTGAATAAATATAATATAAATGTGATATATATACAATATATATATATATATATATATATATATATATATATATATATATATATATATATATATATATATATATATATATATATATATATATATATATATAATGCTTACATCATGTATATAAAACCTTAATGGAGGTGTTGGGAAGTTTTTTTTAAGTGCTTTATAGGCAGAATAGAGCGGCTCCTTTAGACTTCATTGTAAGCAGACTTTTGATCACATGTATTTTTAAGATTAAAGATTAAAGTACCAATGATTGTCACACACACACTAGATGTGGTGAAATTTGTCCTCTGCATTTGACCCATCCCCTTGGGGAGCAGTGGGCAGCAGCGGCGCCGCGCCCGGGAATCATTTTGGTTTCACTATTTAGAATGCATTAAAAAAAATACATCTATCGTTATGTCCTTCATAATGATTGATGTTGTGGTGTTTGGATATATATATACGAGATTTGTCGAGGCTTGAACCAATTGTTCATGTTTACATTGATTCTTATGGGGAACTCTGCATCACTATACGAAGTTTTCGGTTTACAAACCATGTTTACGAACCAAATAAGTCTGTAAATCGAGGTTCCATTGTATTAAACAAAGCTGATGGTGGCCCAAGACTTTTGCACAGTAACTTTTATACACAGACATATAGGCCTGGTAGCATGATGGCAGTTAGCAGAGTTTGGATGCACCAACCCTGACAGCGACAAGCAGTTTCAGTTTGATGCCAGAACCAATTTGTCGTCCACACACACACACACACACACACACTCAGCGTCGCTCAAACACAAGACTCGAGCGTCACGGAATGAAAATGACTCCTAGCAAACAAAGATTTGATCTAATAGTAGCACATTCTGCTTAATTAGCATGCCTGCCTTTTATTTTGAAGACAAGCCTGTGTGTGAGAAATATGACTAATATTATATCACAGCTGGCTGAGCGCTTGATGACTGAATCTTGTAATTACTGATGTTGAAGCGACACCCTTCTGGTTTGGGCGAGGAAAGTCTATGCTTGGCAACAAGTAACATTTACTGAGGAAAGGACCCTTAAATTTTGCTGGACGATATATTGACCTACAAATTATTGCCTATAAACGATATTATTGTCAACTTTATTGTGAGACTAAATTCAATTATAATAATGCATGAATATCTCTCCCAAATCCATAAACTTGTATTTCTCGTGTAATTTAACATTGTTATTGAAATGTAAACTTTTAAACATCTAAATTAAATAAAACAAACAAAATAATCCAAATAAAATATACTCTGTTAACAGAGTTTTGCACTTGGATAAAAATCCCAACCAAAAGTAATCAAATAGGCTCTGTCTCTGTTGAGGAGGGGATGAGGGACCTGCAAACTTACAAAATCAAAACAATAAATAAAGTTGTTGTAGTGGATTGTCCGAAGCTTAAGCAGGCAACAAAAGTAGTTTAGTACAACACATTTATTTACCCATTATCAGAAGTGCAGGTTGAATTAAGTTGGCCGTGCAGACAAACCACAAGTTACTCCGGAGCCAACAAGACACACACAAGCCAAAATCACTCCCGAGTTCCGGTCTTCTGCCATTTTTTATATGTCTGTTGTGCGTCATCGTTCCTTATCGAGTGCGTCAATGTCTTGTTTTGCTTTTCCTATCTGTTCCATAACAACTCGAATCCTTTAGACAGTCAACACATTCTATAGACAGGTTGGCACGACTTAATATTCACTTTTGTCCCACAACTGGTCCATTCAATGGCACACAAATACAAGAGTATTGAAAATGAGTGGACATTCTTATAAGACAAGAAATATAGGTCAAAAGGTCAGAAATTCTACTACATACCCGCCTTCCAGGGTCTTAAGACCCTGGACCAAAACAATTTCTGAAATAGACCACTAACTTAAATCTCTACCGCAGATAGAGGCAAAAACCTCAATGTTTTTATACGAGGCAAAAATTCCGTCTATGACCCTCCTTCAGAGCTATCGCTGTTACCAGCCTGCAGTAAAACCATCTCACAGAATACAATTAGTGGCCTACCCTTTGATTTAGTAAAGGAATAACAAATACTTTGATCATGAACATCATTGAACATAAATAGATGAATGTATATAGACTTATGACTGTAAGACATTTGCAAAATATTTTTCCCGGCATTTGCAATGAATGTAGTTTCCAATATTGTTAATTATCAATTGATTTTGAACACACAACTGAATTTCGTATGAGTCCATGTTCGATTAATGGTCGTATAGATGGCTCGGTGGTGCCTCAGGCTGGTGGCCTGCCGACACCTCGTTGGGCTTTCGGCTGCCCTGGTGAAGAAAGAGATCCACTCAAACAGTCTGTCTCTGTCTCTTCTTGGGGTGTGGTTCAGTCCATTAGGCAGACTGTTCAGTGGCATGTGCGTGCTGGCCGAAATTGGGGAAAACTCAGGTGGAGTTGGAGCTGTGGGGGCTTTGGGGAAGGCTGGGGCAGAGTATGGGGCGTGGGGCTTTGGGGAAGGCTGGGGCAGAGTATGGGGCGTGGGGCTTTGGTCCAGGCCCTCGGCTTGCTTCAGGCCTCCTCGCTGCTTCGGCACTCCCGACACTTCTTTCCACAGCTGCTGGAGTCCCGGTGGACCCATTGGCTGGCAACCTTAGTTGTTCTCGTCATCGCTGGCAAGGTGTTGTCTCTCCTCTCGGTTCCTTCCAGTCAGGTATCGGGTGTTGGTCCTGGATTTGCTTTGACCGTGCCCCTCTTAGCGAGTGCAAGGGAATCTGGAGTGGCTGCTTTCATCCTCAAATCTGCACAGAGGAACTGGCACACAAATTCTACATTTTGCAAACTTACCATTTTGGTCTCATGGTCTTTCCACCTTCCTAGGAAGCTGCTGGTCCTGAGAAGTGCTGATCTTGTGACTGAAGATGATAACCTGTTTTCTTAAAATAGGTGCCGTTGTTTGACCTAATCTTCTTGGGGAAACCATGTCGGGATATTAGATCATTCACAAAACATTTAATTACTGAATTGGCACCCTCCTTTGAGGTTGGGGTTGCTTTCGCCAACCACTGCAATTGTCAATCTAAATCATTACGTTCCTTTATCCTTGATCATATCGATGAAATAAAACCTCAACACGCTCAAACTTGACCCAATCCAAACTCACCTCCCCCCTCTGTCCCTCTCACAGGGACAGTGTTAGTCGTAGTAATAGTAATAGTAATAGTAGTAGTAGTATTAGTAGTTTCAGAAACATCCAAGAAAAAGAAAAGGCAGCTGATAGTCAAGTGCAGCAAGAACAGAGGCGGAGGACAGGTCATGTTTGAGGTCACTGTTCGCTTTTGCAATAGTACTTTGATATTTTACAACACCTAGTGAATTATTGTGGCCTCAATAATTCACTAAATAGTTGTATTTAATTTAGTCTATCTATGATGGGACAATGCACAGAAACATTAAGTTCAGAAACAGATATGTTCTGTACTAGATTATATCTAAATAGCTACTTTCCATCTGTAGTCCCTGGCTACCTAAATTAAAGGGATCCACAAATCAAGCAATAAAATTATGACACTAATTAATCATAATGAATATATACATTCATAATAATCAATAATTAATCAAAAATAATCATACTGTAGCATGTAATCAATTATAAGAAAAGTCACCAAATGCCCCTTCATGCACACATACTTACCATACAATACAACCACACCTTATTTACATCATCACACAAAGACAATACATGCTCTTGTTCACATCTGTCATCATTCGTAAAAACAACCAAGATTTTTACAACAAAAATGCTCTCATAGATAAATATAATACTCATTAATTTGATGTGTCAACATAATGCCCATCTTAGTGACCGTCTGAGCAGCCTTGATTGCTCAAAGCCACTTTTTAATTTCAAATTTTCTATTCCTTTTGTTATAACGTGGAGAAGGCTAATTGGTCTGTACATGTTCTGGTCTTCTTTATTTCCTGCTTAATGGATTTAATTATAGTAGCAGTTTCTCGACGTGGTAGGGAAAGTGTTTTCGGTTATTGATTTATTTATCAATCGTTGTTATACGAGCAATAATACAATCCTTATATGTTTTTAGGAAGATAGTGTCCAACCCATATATATATCTCTAGATCGTGAGTCTGATAATGCAGTGAAGATTTTGTTTAACTTTGTTTCATTTGTTAATTCTAAAATGAGTCCATCCTGAATAAATGACAATTATTTGCACTGATTTTGAGGGACTCTTTATTCAGGGTTTGTACAGACTGATGAAATGTTCATTAAAATTATTACTTATGTCCAGACTGTCTGCGATAGTAGCGCCATTGATATTTAATGTTATAGTGTTGTTTCTTGTTTTGCTCTTTTTCCGTAAGTTTGTATCTGGTTTTCCATAACTTTCTAATGTTCCCTTTTGCAGCTTTGATTAATTCTAAGTGAAAGTCAGCCTTAGACTTCCGCATAAACATTGTAAATTTGTTCCTCAAAACTTTTAAATCATACGATCTGTATTTAGACCTGTTATAATTTCTCTTATGAGAGCTGAGTCCTCATGTCTTTATTAGAATCCAAATTGTTTTATTAATCCAATGGTATTTTTATTTTAGCACTCTTCTTTCTGGTTTTGTATTCGTGTATTTACAGATGTTCTCTTTAATTTTTGTCATCCAATTGTAATTCTAGTAGGGCTGCTTATCATTTGTATCATATAGAAGCCGTTTATAATATCCTTAAATTTCTTTCTACGTGTTTTATTTAACCAGTCCAGATTAACGTCCTCCATGACGTTACTTCTTTCATACTATACTGTTTGAGGATGTCTGAAAATGAATCAAGAAAAATGTCTTTAGCTGTGGTCGGTCGGTATACTACAATTACCTTGAAATACATTTCTGAGGAAAATGTGATTTTAATTTCAACCTTCTCAAATTGATCTACTTTTAATGTTTTCCCTTTCATAAATCATAATTCCTCCCCCCTTTGTCACTCGATCTGTCTTTTCTGTAATCTTGTCCCCCGGGACATTAATTAGAACGAAAAGGTGTTGTGGGTTTTAACCATGTCTCTGATAGACACGGTAATCCGGATTAGAGTCTGACAGTAACTGCTGTATTTGTTCAGTATATTTCCTGTGGTAGAAAGTTTATTAATGCGGACACGTTTGTTACTGAATACTTTCTACAGACTTCTGTCTCTCTGCGACTTTGTGTATGTAATAAACAACTATAAATATTTGATATGCTTAAATTTTGTTTTAGCTCAGCTGTTGTGTAGCTGCTAGCTCTTTGTAGCCTACAGCAGAAATGTCCAGATTGCAACCAATAGCTATGTTTTTAACAGACAACCGAAATAATTGATTTGCGTATCGGTTCAATCAGCGGCAGCTACGCCCTGTTTTATCATTTGACCTAAATTTTTTGGTTTCGTAGGCAGGACAGAGGGAACAATGTGGGTCATTAGTTGTCCATCTTATACCATTCTAATTGTTTTAAGGATAGTTCACATGAGCGGCCATACCTTGAGTCCCACTATATATAAGAGTCAAAAGGCTCCTATTATGAGTCGTCTAATTGGTGATCATACACTTTGGCGGTTTGGGTGGCAGGACACACGGACGCACCTCCGTCAGCCAGCGCTAGGACAGTTGGAGCAGTCCCCGTCTTCCACTCATTCCTGGGAGGCGTCCCCAGTAGTTGTCAGCTGATGTCGTGCTGTCAGGCAACATCAGGAAGTTCCTTCTGTGCAGTATTGAATTGTCAGGGCACAGTTCGTAAGCAGGTCATTACAAGGTGTGTGCAGGTTGACCACAAAGGAATGCTTCAAAGATTGTGTTGAACATTGTCCGTTGACACTTATGTCCAGCAGGGGTCTGTTTGTATCCTGCTGTTCGTCCTGCTGTCACACCTGTATTTTTTGTGAGCATGTTCTGGCTACACCTTGGAGCTTGTCTTGTTCAGAGAAGCTGGCAGTCCCCCGGCTGCATATCCTTTCCACCCTCGCTTGACCTAGCACAACCGTGGCTACCACCCAAGTCCGTCTGTATGGTTTTACGTTTTGTTGAGGTTTTTTCCTCCAGAATTTGGAACTCAAAACATGTACACCCATCGTTTTCATATCCTCTCGGTTAGTTCAATTTGCATATCACGTTTTAAAATTACAGTCTTAACTATCCCATTAATTGCTAATCAAAAACCTTAATTCAAAGATTATACGTACTACTTCATGTGTATTTAAGTACCCTTTTAATTCACTTAAAAGATTATCTATAAGTTAATTTAAACTATCATTTGTCTATCAGTGGGCGCGAGCAAGCTGTCATGCTTGCACTCTGACCTCCTGCTGTGCGTGATACTCTCCAAAACAAAGGAATGTTTTTATTCACGTTTCTCCTTATCTTTCAGCTAAATCTTTTAATCTTTTAACTTTTAACGTCCGTACTGTGTTTATTTTTATTGTCTGCATTTTAATTTTGCTTTTATTTTCTTTCATTTCACTTTGTTGTCTGTGAAGCACTTTGAGTCTTGTCCTTTCCTGGAAAAACGCCACACAAACAAAACTGCCCCGCCTTGCCTTGCATGTCTCTGACTGGTTATCCAACTTAGTCATAACAAACACACAAGGCCATGCTCTAAGCGCCAGCCCTAATCACACTTCTCCTCTTTTTTTTTAATTTTTTTAACTTTACATATCGGCTCTTATTCTAATTATTAATGTAGGCTGTTATTTGTCATTATTATTCAACACTATTCACAGCAAACAGTTGTAAAGTTATAGTTATTCGCATTATACTCTCAAAATCTATAGCTAACTGAAAGCTGTTGAGATTTGGTTTGCCTACTTCATCTCAGTGGCCTGGTGGTTAGAGTGTCCGCCCTGAGATCGGCAGGTCGCAAGTTCAAAACCCCGGTCGAGTCACACCAAAGACTACAAAAAATTTGGGAGCCAAATCACCAAACATGAATCCCCCACCTCCCAGGGGCAATCACGGGGGATGGGCCAAATGCAGAGGACAAATTCCACCACACCCAGTGTGTGTGTGACAATCACTGGCACCCCAACTTTAATTCTAACTTTATTCTGTCATGCCATTATCCTCTTCTAGCTCAACATCCAGAAGTATGGTGTACTGAAATGTCTAAATAAAAATATAAATTACTCCAAACTAAAATGTCAGACTGCACTTCAAAGTTACTTTTATTAAATTAATTTCCAAACTAACCACCACCACAGCAGACATCTTCCTCAATCCTATCCCAATACTCCCATAAATTAGAAAGGTGTTTCACAACAGTGGTTAAGTAGTTATTTTAAGTAATAGATCTCAATATGTAGAAATTAATAAGACTAAATTTGCCCTAGTGTGTGAATGTTGTCTGTCTATCTATCTGTGTTGGCCCTGTGATGAGGTGGCGACCTGTCCAGGGTGCAAAGTCAAATTGTGAAACAAAAATTAAAGTTGAATCAAGTAGAAATTGACAGAGTATATGAACTACATTCTTGAGAATAGTAA